>NW_026928285.1:0-33587 GCF_032062105.1 Saccostrea cuccullata | reverse complement strand
TATAATTCAATGAAACAGGTATTGAAGTCATGCATCTAAATACTCTTCTTTGATTTCAAAATTAAAAAAAAGAAGTAATATCAATCCTTATTGTATTTTTTTAAATGATAAGTGCAATTTTATTAGTTTGTTCACTGTGCACATGGCTTCAGGCAACTACACAACCTCTTTTAATTTTTAAAACAGATAAAACAGCGTGAAAGTATTAAGCGGCAAATGCGCCAATCGATGATCCGCCATCATATTAATCTAGTGTCGTTTTAAATATCGCCACCCTTGATTTAGATAAATGAACCTCAAAGCAGTTCGGTACGACTTTTCCGAATTAAGGTATCTCGAGGTATTTAAAAATACTTAATTGTTTCTAATCTATGCCTATTTAGGTGATGCTTATATCCACTAGTGTATAACTAAAAGAATGATTCAGTAAGATATCCTCAATTAAATTGTCACGGAGTGGAAAAGTCAAACTACCCCAGTATGTGCTAATCTCGGGTAAAAAAGAAAATTAAAAAATGAGTGGGTTAAAAAAAATCTAGATTTTAAATAATGCATTCAATAAAAAAAATTGATTTTGTCTCATTTTCCATAACCCACTACAGCATATTTTCGATGTAATTTTAGAGGCAGATTTCAGCCAATCAAAACCTCTGTGCGTGATTAGCACATACCGTTCTATGGAGTAGTTTGACTTTTCTATTCGGCGAGCAGGGGTTTGACGCTGTTTACGGAGATAAACGAAAACAGAGATATGCATGCCACATATGATTGTGTAGATAAATTATCGTAGACGACATTAGTAATAAACATATTGCCATTGCATTTCCGCTAAAATTTGAAATGAGTGCTATTCTGAGGAGGGGTGTACTGAGTGTATTTCGGAGCTAGATACCTTGTGTTATTATTATACTATAGGTTAAAAAAAATTTCTGAAACAAGTGCCTGTGCTCTACAGCACTTCCACCCACACCTACCAAAAATAAATATAGTGGATGCGCATTTGTAATTGTCCCTGTATAATTTATGGAGTGGATTCAATGGCAACATGTATTTTGTCGGACGAGTGACAAGACTTAGCCCAAATCTGTTTTAATATACCTTTTGATATAAAATAAAATAAATAAAAAGAAAGTAATATTCGTAAAAAAAGTCACATATTATTTTTATTTTCAGATGAAATTAAAACGCCAGAGTCTGTAATCCCTCCGAATGTCAGAGGTATGTTGGTGATTTCAAAAAAAAAACCTGGCAAAGTGAAATAATTTGCACAAAGTTAGTTAACCTTTACTTTTTTCAGTTAAAACCACATTTTGTACAGCTCAATACACTTTTTAAACTCACATGGTTTTTTTCACAAATTAAAATAACATTTTTCTTGCAATAAAACTTAAAATTATCGAGTTTCAGTACGCGACACAGCCGTTATATTATTGAATATTTCATGTTAAAGGTGCATTGTCTATACAATCATTATCTTAAGTTTTAAAAGTCAATGTTCCTAAAAATGATTTGTTTATAAATTGTATGATGTTAAATGTTCATGATTCTATCATAGGTATTTACAAATTAATTAACTGAACTTTTTTGATACTATTTGGTTGAAATGTTCAAATTGACTTCTTGCAAATAAGTACATTTCTAGGTATTTTGCACATTTTTCATACTTGCCTTGCTTTTGTCGAAATGCAGCGCCGAAAAATGACAAAACTGCGTAAAGAAATCATGTAAAAGGATTGGATATTTTAAAAAAGTGCTGGTTATCTCTCAGCATAGAAGATTGTAATTATTGTAAAGAAAAGTGTTTTACATTTATGGTCTGAAAATTTTTAATTTTGTGTAAGAAGGTTTCTTCGAGATTCTACATTTAAGGAAGTTAAAATTTCATCTTTTTAACATGGAAAGCAGTCGAACGGATGAGAAATACTTATATCATCTTGAGCCTTAGTGTCATATTTATGTACAGAACATACAGAAATTACAAAAAATTGCATTGTTTTTCTATTAAGGCAAGGCAAAAGTATGCTTTAACATGAACGGATACAAAGGTGGTTGTATTTGACGAGAAACAATGAAAAAAAAACATTTGGAAACTCTCATAAAATATCATTGACGAGTGTATAAAAATCCTACAAATTATTATTTGTGAATTATGTTTAAAGTAATGGAATATAATCAAAATTAAGTTATAAATTATTTCTAGAATATATTTTGTCGTTACATAACACAATATTGCATCATAACAATGTGACCTTAATTTGTGCGAAAACCCTTGTGCTTTTAAAGAGTGCTTGGAGCTGTATATATATTATAATGGTTTATATTTCCATGGTGGCAATAAACGTTCTAAAATACATAATCAGAATTAATTATTTTTTACCTTCAGAATTGTGCAAGGAATAAGATATTATAAAATCAACATTTTTTTGCTTTGGTATATGTAAAAGAATTTATTTTTTTCTTGATGATTAACATTATTTGTCTCAGTCGCCTGCATGACTCAGTGGTTAGAGTGTCTGCTGTAGAGTCATGGCGTAAAAAGCTGATCCTTATGTCCCGGTTTCTAATCCACCACGGGACATAGAGACTGGTCCGATAAGACTTCTTCAGCCGCTCGCAAAAGATCCCTCACTGCTTAAAGGCCCTGGTATAGGTTTTATTTTACAGCCATCCACCAACAAGTGGTTGCGTCACGAAATGAGTGACGAATTCAAAAGGAATACGTTAAACAACAAACGAACATATTTGTCTCTGATTTGAAAAATTTAAATATAAAAAATGTCCCAAAAATTATGTAATTTTTAATTATTTATAAAAATTAAAAAAAAATAATTTTGATGCAAGAATTCTATTATAAAATTTTTAATTTTGAAGTGATCCTAATTTACCTCTTTTTGTTAAACTGAATATTGATACCTTTTTGTGTTGCTTTCAGAACAATCTTGTTTCCTATTACGAGTTTCAATACCAAGCATTTTCCAACTGTAGGAGGAATGCATTTCAGATTTTAAAGTTTAAAATGTGGGACTTCCAATTATTTTATTCATTTTATGAATTATACATCAATGGATTCACAATAAGTTAACATTTGTAAACAAATATATCATAATTCAGATAGAAAATTTCTTTAAAGATATAATTTAGATGAAAGCAGGTGAAAATGAAAATATGGATATTTTTTAACATGTAAATCGGCTTTATCAATTAACATTAGAAAGTTTAATAAATTTAGGTGACTATGTAATTTATGGTTAAATTATAATTGATTTTCAAATTTAAAAACTTTTAAAATTCTTCAGAAATCCATAAATTACAGCATTTCTTCAAATTCAATCCTGCAAACTTATCTTTCTTAAAATAACCACAAGCATGTAGTGCCATGTACACCATACTTTGTTAGGCATTTGCTTATTTTTCCTTGTTAAACGTTTTATGACTATGAAAGCCAGGTAATTACATTATTGACAAGATGAAAAAATTATAAAATAACTCGCTATAACTATTTATTATAGATATTTTTGAAAAAGATCTCATTCAATGGAAAGAGGAAGATGGGGTTTACAGTGAAAGCCACAGTTTTTCTGCAATGTTGGGTCAAGTCAGAAAGCAACATTTGTCGGTGTCCCAGGCTCAGAAAAATCAGCAACGATTCATCACATAGCCCTGATACTCCAAAAAGAAGGATACGTGGAAGTACCTATTATAGACATCAGGAAGATTGAAGATTATTGTGACTCTCGTCATCCACAGGTTTTTGTCATTGATGATGTGGTAGGTGTTTTAGGTCTGCAAAAACAAAAGTTAGAATCATTAATAGACCTTGAAAAAAGAATTTCAGATCCGTCCAATAGAAATACAAAGGTATTAATCTCATGTAGGGAAGCAGTGTTTAATGAATGTTACAAATCATTTTTCTCAAATGAAAATAACACAATTAAGATGCATAGTTCCAAAAATGCATTGAACAATGAAGATAAAAAAGCGATCCTTCAGAAACACGGCTTGGATAGAGATTTGTTGACCCCTGCACTACTGGGAGGAACATTGGATATGTTTCCTCTGTTGTGTAAACTATATTCAAAAGTAAAGAAATTTAGAAAAAATGTTGAAAGGTTCTTTACCCGTCCAGCTGAATGTATATTAGACGAATGTGATAAAATGCAAGTGCAAAATAGTTTATGCTATGCTACATTGGTTTTGTGCATGTTAAATGACAATAAACTATCAAAAGAAATATTGAAAAACACTGGAAACGCCGTTTTCTTGGAGATGAAATCAAAATTATTAGAATGTTGTAAAGTTGAAAGAAACACTGATGCATTTAAATTTGTAAAAGCATTGGCAGCTATGGAGGGGACTTACACAAAACTTTGTGGTACTGAGTACACCATTATTCATGACTCTGTCTTTGAAATCCTTTCATATCATTTTGGTTCTCAGTTTCCAGATCTTCTTTTGCAATATATTAGCAGTGGTTACATTGCTAATAACGTGAAAATACAAGAATGTAAAGGAGAATTGGAGGTTGAATGTAAACAAGTTGAAAATGAAGAGTTTAGTGGTGAGGAGCATGAAACATTAAGCCAGGATTTGTTTGATCTCAGTCTTAGGTTAAGAGAGGATCAGTACTCTATGTTAGCAGAGCGTTTGTACAGAGACATAGAAAATATGGAGCTGTATGATGTTTTTATGAATAATGTTTTGAAACATCCTAAGGTGTGTCAGGCTTTTATTGGGGTGTTAGAGACAAAGTCCTACACTGAGTTAAAGGCTTTATTCTTGTCAGAACAGAAAGATGCATCTAAGGCTGTGAGTAAAGGAGAGCGTGTGAGGGAGAAGATTGAGAGGTGGGATGAGAGGAGCAGGGAATGGCGCAGACAGGAGGTACTGGTGAATGAGAGGATTGATGATAGTGAAATAAAATACAGTGTGAGGGTTATCAGTTGGGTGGTTTACTACGGACACAGTCGAATCCTATATTATATTTTAAAACAAACTGAATTACACAAAGAAACACAGATTGAACTGTTTTGGAATTCCTTTAGCCCCAGGTTAATATATGAAGCAAAAAAAAAGAGAAAATAACATTGAAAAATATATTGCAACAGTCAAATTATCTTTATCAAACTCCATTTGTGATACAACAAATCAAAAACAGGAAAATAGTCGGTCTGATTTTGAACATGACCGCTTATTTCTATTGAGTTGTTACAGTGGTGATTTGGAGACTTAACATTTTAATCAAGTTTGTAGATATAAAAATGAAAAACAAAAAAAACAAATATTTGTTTGATGATACACCACTGACAACAGCATGTAAGGTTGGACATATGAGTGTAGTGAAAGAGCTTATAGAAGCCGGAGCTGATATCAAACTGCAAGGTAAGTTTTCTACACCACTGACAGTAGCATGTGAGGGTGGACATATGAGTTTAGTGAAGGAGCTTATAGAAGCCGGAGCTGATATCAATCTACAAGGTTGGTTTGATACACCACTAACAGCAGCATGTGTGGGTGGACATATGAGTGTAGTGAAGGAGCTTATAGAAGCTGGAGCTGATATCAATCTACAAAGTAAGCTTTATACACCACTGATAGCAGCATATATGGTTGGACATATGAGTGTAGTGAAGGAGCTTAAAGAAGCTGGAGCTGATATCAATCTACAAGGTAGATTTGATGCACCACTGACAGCAGCATGTGAGGATGGACACAGGAATGTGGTGATGGAGCTTATAGAAGCCGGAGCTGATATCAGTCAACAAGGTAAGTATAATACACTACTGATAGCAGCATGTGAGGGTGGACTTATGAGTGTAGTTAAGGAGCTTATAGAAGCCGGAGCTGATATCAATCAACAAGGTAAGGTTCATACACCACTGACAGCAGCATGTGAAGGTGGACATATGAGTGTAGTGAAGGAGCTAATAGAAGCTGGAGCTGATATCAATCAACAAGGTGAGTTTGATACACCGCTAACAGCAGCATGTGAAGGTCGACATATGAGTGTAGTGAAGGAGCTTATAGAAGCTGAAGCTGATATCAATCAACAAGGTGAGTCTAATACACCACTAACAGCAGCACGTGAAGGTGGACATATGAGTGTAGTGAAGGAGCTTATAGAAGCTGGAGCTGATATCGATCAACAAGGTGAGTTTCATACACCACTAACAGCAGCATATAAGGGTGGACACAGAAGTGTAGTGAAAGAGCTAATATACACCGGAGCCGATATCAATCAACAAGGTGGGTTTGATACACCACTGACAGCAGCATGTGAGGGTGGACATACTAGTTTAGTGAAGGAGCTTATAGAAGCTGGAGCTGATATCAATCAACTAGGTGAGTTTCATACACCACTGACAGCAGCATGTAAGGGTGGACATATTAGTGTAGTGAAGGAGCTTATAGAAGCCGGAACTGATATCAATCTACAAGGTTGGTTTGATACACCACTGACAGCAGCATATGAGGGTGGACATATGAGTTTAGTGAAGGAGCTTATAGAAGCCGGGGCTGATATCAATCAAGAAGGTAAGTTTCATAAACTTCATAAACAGCAGCATATAAGGGTGGACACAGGAGTGTATTGAAGGAGCTTATAGAAGCCGAAGCTGATATCAATACACAAGGCAAGTTTCATACACCACTAACAGCAGCATATGAGGGTGGACATATGAGTTTAGTGAAGGAGCTTATAGAAGCCGGGGCTGATATCAATCAAGAAGGTAAGTTTCATAAACTTCATAAACAGCAGCATATAAGGGTGGACACAGGAGTGTATTGAAGGAGCTTATAGAAGCCGAAGCTGATATCAATACACAAGGCAAGTTTCATATACCACTAACAGCAGCATATGAGGGTGGACATCTGAGTGTAGTAAAGGAGCTTATAGAGACCGGAGCTGATATCAATCAAAAAGGTAAGTATGATACACCGCTGATTGCAGCATATAAGGGTGGACATATGAGTGTAGTGAAGGAGCTTATAGAGACCCGAGCTGATATCAATCAAAAAGGTAAGTTTGATACACCGATGATTGCAGCATATAAGGGTAGACACAGAAGTGTAGTGAAGGAGCTTATAGAAGCCGGAGCTGATATCAATCTACAAGGTAGGTTTGATACACCACTGACAGCAGCATAGTATGAGTGTAGTGAAGGAGCGACTAGAAGCAGGAGCAGATAACATTCTAGAAGATTAGTCAGAAACACCATTAACAGCAGCATGTTGATAAGGACATACGAATGTAGTGAAAGAGCTACTAGAAGCCGGAGCTGATATCAATCAGCAAGGTATATAATACACCACTTGATATCAGCATGTAATAGTTGAAATATGAGTGTAGTGGAAGAGAGTATAGAAGTCGGAGCTGGTATCAATTAAAAGAGTGACATTAATACTCCACAGACAGTAGCGTATAATGGATGATATATATGTGCTGATGCAAGACATTTCAATAGTGATATTTTTAACTTTGCCTTAAAATATCAAGAATGAGCTCTGAAACATGCACATATAAAAGTCCTGTATAAACATATGTACAAGTATATTTAACAAATTTCCTTAATTACAATTCCATAACTCATAATTCCTAAACTGTCTTACTTCAAATTGAAGGAAACAAAAAATATTTTACTCTTGCAATTCTCATTACTCTTGCAATATCAATTGTAATATTTATTAAAATCACAATTCACCCTTTTTTTACTCAGAAATGTCTCTACCTCATTTGCCTATTTTATTTTTTACATCTATGACTCACTGAGCAACTGACAGAGAAGCCTCACTCGCCCACAAGCAACAGCAAAAGGATCGGTCAGAGACACCACCTATCTCTTACTTGGGTATCAAGATCTGCAACTTACTGCCAGCAAAGCTCTTTCAGACTACCCTTGATTGTCTTATTTTTTCCCACAATAATATCCATGCACTTATTATTTAAGTTAGACTTGTACATATATGTAATATATAAATCAAGATTAAAATGTATGTGATTGCAGATTACACAACAAACCAATAAATGTTTAAACAATAAAAAACTTAACAGTTTTAATCTGTAATCAAGTATCAGAAAAAAAATGTCACTGTCAAAAATACAACACTAGGTATATTTTTCTTATCTAACATTGAATGTGTCAATTAAAGATAAGTAAAAAAAGCATCACATTTGTGCAAAACAGTAGCAACTCAGATATTTCATCTCTAATAGCCCATCTCTGTTCAATTACTACATCCAAAGGTTTGACTCTTTTAGATTCTTTATTTGTCCTAGTTCTTCTTATGCTCTGCCTTTTAGAGTGCTTTGATTTGAGAGTGGCACTTTTGGTGTCCTGTTCTTTGAAGACTTTATTTCTTACATTCATCAGAACGCAACTTCAGTTTTCTAATTTCATAGATAGTATTATCTTTAGAATCATTTTTTGTACTATGAAGACGTAATCAATATTTAAAACTGCTTCTTGTTTTTTCTTCTCTTCATGCCAAGAAGTTTTCAGCTCTGGAGAAGCACATCTAGCTCCTAATTTCTACAACAAACATAAAAATAAATACCCATTTGCCTATATATACATATTATATGTGTGCTTCCTGATTTATGCAATTGCATATATTAAATAGTTCACAAAATCTGAGTTGATTGTAAAATTACCAATTGACCTAGAGGAAACACAGCTCAATTTTGCTTAATTAAAATATTTACAGAAGACCACAAAAGATATGTCATTTTTTCAAGTCTGGGTAATAAAGACAGATAATTATCTATAATTTCAGGCCAGCGAGCTACAGATATTGGAGCTAATGTTGTTATACATGTAAATTGGGGACTAATGATTTTTTCGCCATCTTTTTTTAAGCATTTTCCACTATGATTACCTGCTTGACCTTGAACATGTTGAGGTGCCATTTTCTCTGCTCCTCCACAATAATTCTTTCATTTAGCAGCAAGATACTAAGGATATGGTAAAAAGCTGTCACAAACAAAATATGAAAAATTAATAACAGGTATGGCTCTCCGTAGAAAGAATACACAAAAAAGGAGAAAAAAAAATATACAAACAGGGTATACTTATGACTAACATGACTAAAGCAAGAAGATAACATTTTACAGAATAAAAAAAACTTCTCTGTGTCATCTAGTTAAGTAAATTGCATAAAAAACCATATAATTATATGTATAGATCAAATCTATAGATGACAAAATATGATATGAAACATACATAATGGTACCGTAGTCCGAGCACATGGAATTTGAAGATTTACAAAGTTTACGAAAATGCAAAGAATAGCATTTACAGCATTTAACATAATAAGACACACGTAAATATAGTTTCACAGCAGCAAGCTACAGATTTTGTGGAAGTACATGTAAATTGGGGACTTGTGACTTTTTTTTGAGCAATTTACCAATGTATTTACCTGCTTGACCTTGAATATGCTGAGATGCGCAGCCCTTTTCTTCGTGTTCCTCCACGATATTTTATGTAATGTAGCAGAAAGATACTATGGATAAAAAAAATTATGAAAAATTAAAAGCAGGTATGGCATCTTGTAGAAAAAATATGCAAACAGCTGTATTTATGATTAGAGCAAGTAGATAACATTCATACAATAATAAAATCCTTAAACTTTGTGATCTAGTACATATTATGATATGTATTAGATTAAATTTAAAGAAGACAAAACATGATATGAAATGGATGTACATACTCGGAACACATGGAATTTAAGAGTAAACAAAAATGCTAAGGTTAGCATCTACAGCATCTAACATGCAAGTTATTGGGATGATGAGCAAGTGATTTAACATAAAGTAAAATATATTAACAACTTACACTGTAAATAGCAGGTTTTTAAAGTGGACAGCAAATGCAAAGTTCCACTAAATGGTGGCAATCTCATACACAATAAGTTGTACAGCAAATGATTAGTTCGTACCTCATACTTGGTAGCCAAATATCTGGTCAAGTCACTTTCAGAAGGAAGGCTCAGCAAGTTCAATGTTGATCATTCTCATAGCTACTTCAAACTTTTCTGGCACAATTTCTGAAAGAAAAGATGTATCTTGCAGGGTTTTTTGTTCAAACTAGGAATAATTATCATGAATGTAAAAATTTGAAAAGTTTATAGATGACAGACGGATACCAGACACAGATCAGAAAACTCGCTCGGGTCTTAAAATGGCTCAGGTGGGCTAAAAAAAATCAATTCATGTGATTTTATTGATCTTATCAGAAAATTTAAGAAATCTTACCTTTGTGTTAATCTTTATGCTGCTTTTGTCATTTCTTGTGAGCATTTGGATTCCTGTAAGTAATGCATGCATAATTGTGCATCATAGAATATGATAACTATTTTTAATAATTCATGCTTAAATATTTAATGTAAAAAAATTATGCATAGCTCAGAATCCATTGCTATTGTATTTTTAGGATAAGGAAAATAAGAATATAAACCTCATCTTGTTTACTTGGTATATAGCATTTCAAGTTGTTGCAATATTTTTCATAGTCTTCGCTATGCTAAAATATACAAGTTAATAAAAACATTGTTAGTTTATTTCAATTTGTATTAATTAAAAATTTGAGCTGCATGGTTCTCACTATTTTCACAAGCTGTCTACATAGCCGGCGCTGTGGGGAATCGTCTCAGGCACAGTCCACACTGCAACTATTTAAATAATCAAAATGAGTGCTGAATATATTCTTGAGTATGCATTAAGAAATAAATAAATATTTTATTACATTGTACAACACACTCTGTAAATGCTGAACAGAGGAACACTTTAGTGACTAAAATTCTGAAACCAATCCCAAACGAGAAAATTCTGGTTAAAATCCATCTTTAAGAGAGATGATTAAAAGTGTTAAATAATTATTACAAAATTTAAATAGCGCTTGCCCAAACGTTTTTACTGCCAGGCATTTTATGTGTAGAGCCCAGACTAAGGAACAGTAACATTATCAGTAGCAGAGGCAATTATTCATTCAAGGACACGTGATAAAATTTTGTACATTGTTCCTACCGCTAAACAGGGTCGTACATGTAAATGTCTTCATCTTCTGTTAAAACATAAATTCCATCCAAAGTTAATTATGCTTCTCCTTTTAGCGTCACTCTCTTTCGCCCCTTCCTCCCGTACAACATCATGATCAAGTTCAACATGGCTGTGTGGAACCCTCCAAAAAATTGAATTTCGGCGCGGTGTGTTATTTTTAAAGTAATTGCTTTTCGAGCCCGACTTCGATCCCGATGTAATTTTACTACATTAGTAGTCGATAGAGAAAAAACTAAGTTATATTCCACAGTTTTGAAAAATCTACAGAAGGGTTAAATAAATAAAAATGAGAAATGAATACATTAAAATAAATAGGGTGCATAAATATTTTTTTTCAAAAATGTTTCAACATAAGGTATAAAGAATTATTTATGACATATTCAAAACACCAAAAATGTATTTAAACTTTAAGTATAAGCATATTTACTTTTACATGTCGATATTCTAAAACGAAACGTATAATTTTCTCAATTAAACTATATTATTCTCGACGTATTTTGCATTAAATATGATTATACTTATTTGAAAACTGTACTTAATTATATCACAATATATCTCATGTAAAATGTACCGTTATACATAAATTAAATTCAATACAAGAAATTTACTGGAGTAAACGAATTTATTAAATTATATTAAACGCGACTTTTCATGCAGTGTTTGCAAATGACCAATATTATTACAACATTAGGAAATTTACGGTTTCATTTTTATTGAAAAGTAGTTGACAATGATATCAGAAAGCCTTTTAGATATTTAATTCATCAGATGGATGTAGATATCTCGTGTTAAAAGAGTAACATGAAAACCATCTATTTTCTATCTTCACTAGTTTAGATGTATTTAAGAAATAAGGTATCATTTTTAAACTTCTATCGGGATATAAATACGGGTCGGTCACGAGATTAAATTCCATAAAGCCCGAAGGGCTTTATGATGAATTTAATCTCGTACCAACCGGTATTTATAGCCCAATAGATGTTTTAAAATGATACGTTATTACTTATATTTACATTTGTGACTTATTCATACTTTATATTTGCCTGATTGTGACTTTTAACATGTGAAATGCATTATTTTTCAAACCCAACGGCATGTATGTAATTCACTGAACGCGCGTCGACCCTTTATGACGTCACTGAGAAATTACGTCAAACGATTATCCATACGCACATCTATGACCTCTTGACCCCATACCTGTATTTATACAGTTGTAGATACGCATTCCTTTTAGTAGTGTTATATAAGGGAAAACATTTGCAAATGTAAATATATAAAAATATCAGATAGGTAACGCGATAATTAAATACCGGTCCTTAAAGAAAAGTAAACAACAAAACAGTCTTTGTTGTAATGCTCGTTTTTTAGATTGTTTTCAGAGAAATTGCGATTCAATTCTGCTCATTGTAATCAAAGTTATACCCATAGATTCCTTTCTTAAGAGAAAATTCTTCAACATCATAAATCCAATTGAAATATATTCTTTTGATTATTTACAGCCATTAAAATCAATTTTGAATAACTATACCTATGCTGGATTCCTTATCTTCATAAGTATTCTTACAGACAAAGATACGCCAAAGGTTTCAATAAATGTTTCATAAAGACTTTTTTCTTTAATTCTCACTAAAATATTCACTGAAGTACTGTACAACAATATATCCGGTAATTGAAAAGTAGGGGAAATCAGACGTGGATACTAAAAAATTCTTTTTAAAAAAATTAAGAAAAGGTGAAATAATTTTTTTTGTTACCAAATTCAAAAAGTCGAGTTTCCGACTTTTTAACTTCATATAGTACCTTTCCCAAAAATAAATTAACGTCCAGGCTTTTTGGCATCATTGACAAATGGTTTTTCAATAAATATGGAACTCATAATTATTGATCAATTGCAAAAGTATTTTGTTACAACCCATTCTTATTGCACATACAAATACTCTGAAGTTCATTAACTGTTCAACAAAGTAGGCGATACTGTAGTTTGTGATCCCTAATGATGTCGTCACCATCAACGCTGGGAGAATTGCCAATGGAACACAAAATGTTCTCAAACAAGTCGAGATTCATTGTTGACTTCCTGAGCAGACACAAGTTTGGATCCGACGTAACGAACGTTCCCATGATTTTAACATCAGTTGACATGACCTGTATAGGCATAAATCTGTAATGATGTGGTTAAACATCAATGTTGCCGGCAGAACAGACTAACATGTTGTTGCTGGACGTTTCCCAGGGCAGTACCATTGGGACAACATATTGACACGCATGTTGTGTCTTTTCCAGGCCTTTATGGCCGCCGATTCATTTTTCAAGATGACAATACCAGATGTCAAAGGGCTCGGCTCGTTACAGATTATCTCCAACTCCAACTCCAGAATATTATCATATTACCATGACCCATACTTAGTCCGGACATTCCCCCATGAAGCATATCTTAGACATGCTTGGACCTGCGAATGTCAAAGAACTTGCAGCAGCATTGCAAAAGGAATGGAATAACTTTAATTCCCCCAAACGACCTGGGAAGTCTTATTAAGAGTATGTCACGCCGAATCCGGGCTTGTGTGGCCATTCAAGATACAGTTTTACCACTACTGACTCTGTTTCATAATGGTGGTAAGTTTGCTGTGTGACCCTGTGTTGGTGTAAACCCTTGTTCTGGAGAATCTGTCCTTTTCTACCTGTACGCAGGGTTTTGAATAAATTGATAATTGTTTTTTTAGTGTTGTTTTGACATTTTATTCTTCTTAATGCTTATGATCTGCAATTCATTGTACCTGTAAATCCAACATCCCTTATTTTTTAATTACGATATAAACAAGCTTAAGATGCCTGATTTTCTGTTAAATTTTGATACAAAGTCTTCTAACAAATATTGTCGGATAACATGTATATACAATTTGGGCCCTATTATTAGTAGACCTGTATTTTTTAAAATATAAAACAGAATTTATTTCAAAACTTAAGTATGTACATGAGAAGAAGAAAAGTTAATACTTGACTTCAATTCGAAATTAAGATATATTGACAACATAATATTAAAACAAACATACAGGCAAATATAGCCTATCATTAGGTCGTATTTTTTCATACTAATTGATAGTCCTTTTTTAATACTGAAATAGACTACTTTATGTTCCGTCTACCTGATCAATAGATACCGGTAAACCTCACCGAGTGTGTGACCGGTAACAGGGGATGCTTACTCCTCCTTGGCACCAAATCCCACCTCTGAAATTTCCAGGGTCCGTGTTTATGCTCTTTTCAGTTTTGTTGATAATTTTTGAGATTGTTCTCTGCTCGTTTTCTTCACCTTAAACACTCTTCTACTTGACTTGTTAATCTTTCAATCTTCTGGTATCCCTACAGAGATTGCTGTACTACACACTTTTAGTACCAGATACCATGTCTGTTCGTACTGAGATGTTGTCAAAGATTTCTTTACATTTCCAAGTATTTTCCTTAAAATTCTTTGCAAATTAAAAGAATGTCCATATTGACGGTAGATATCTTTCGGGTAAAAAAATATTTCAATTATCGACTGTTCGTCAATATAGAGTTATATAGTGAAAATATCTTACTGAGTATATCAATTCTGTTTAGAACATATAGTTTATTCATAATTCTGTTTGATTGATTGATTGATTGTATATTGTTTAACGTCCCTCTCGAGAATTTTTCACTCATATGGAGACGTCACCGTATGCCGGTGAAGGGCTTCAAATTTTGACCTTTACTCGGCACTCATGGCCATTGAGCAGTGAGGGATCTTTATCGTGCCAACGCCTGCCGCTGACACGGGGCCTCGGTTTTTAAGGTCTCATCCGAAGGACCCGCAACTTTCACTTCAAAGTGCCGAGCGCATGGCGAAGGAACAGTTGCTACCAATTTTAACGACTAGGTCAGTCGCGGCCGAGATACGAACTCACGACCTCCCGATCACGGAGCGAGCGCTCTACCGACTGAGCTACCGTGAACGGTATAATTCTGTTTGATGTTAAGCATTTAACTTGATATTTATTAAATAATCTAAACGTGACTTTGAACACATTCTTACACACAGCGATTTATTGCGATTTAGAACCTACCAGTTAATGTATCCGACGATGGTTAATAATTAGAGTCTGGCAAAATGATCGCGAATTGGCAAATCATTTTGGCATTAAACCGTTTTTACAGAAATCAATTTAAATTTTTATAAATTTCTTTTACAGAAGCGACTCTTTAAAGATACGATTGTTGTGTTAAAGTGATACAGTAGCAGTGTCGAGAACATTGATGACCCCTAACCCCCAAAAAGTAAAGAAGAACGTTTTTAATTAAGCATGATTTACTTTAATTATTGAGAAATGAACAAAAAAGTTCTTTCACAAACGATTTTTTTTAAAACGACAATCCTTCGACATTCTAGTAATTATGTCTTTCTTTTTTTCTAAATACCGAGAGGATCATTGACACACTTTAAGCTTAATTGTTTTGTTTTTTTTACCAAATTTAATGTTTACAATTCCTAACTAAGGCACTTCTAGTGATCAGCAAATTTTGTAACATCATTTATTGAATTACAAAGGAGGTAAATATCATGCTCATAGAAAAAAAAAACTCATAAAATCACTATAAACTGTATATACTTATTTAGAATTTACGTTTTTATTTAAAAAAAAAACAACTGCTTAGTATTCACATATATTGACATATTCAACAAGGACAAGGAGCACACGACGAGTGTGACCAGTCAGCAGGGGATGCTCACTCCTCCATGGCATCTGATCCCACTTCTGATGTTTCGGGAGTCCGTGTTTGCTCTGCTCTTATTTTGTATTGTTTTATGGACTTTGAGATTGAATACTGTTCGTTATCTACATATCCTTCTTATATTAAAATAGGACACAGACCTTGTTTACATAAAAAAGGTTGGGTGGTTTAAATCTCTCTTGTATCTCAACGATAGAAATTTAAACTTTGGGTGATCATTAGAAATACCTAAGTTAAGTATATGGGAACATAACAAAATTTGAAAGATAAAACATTTTTTAACTGAAACTGTGTCAATGATTCTTTAAGTATTGAATGATAATGTTTGATCTTGATTTTTTTTTCAGGAATCAAACCAAACTTGTTACCAAAGAAGAAAATAACAAAAAATGCTGATTGTTTTTACGTTTGATTTTAAAATAATCATGGTAGTAAAATTTAGGTTCATGTGATAATATACACATCGGAGAAGGGAGTGAATGTTTGGATGAGTGATGCCAGGAAGTGTGTGGAAGCAAAATTATCAGAAATTTACCAAAAACGAGAGGAACAATTTTAGCTATCCTCTTACTTCCTGTGACGGGAAATATAAAGTCAATCATCTTCAACCTGGTCAGAAAATCATCAGCAACTCTTGAGGAAGCCTAAGAAGGGTCCTCAACATTGTTAATACCGCATTAAAAATGAGCATGATAAGAAAATTCGGTATTGTTTTGTGTATATTACTCTTTCGGTAGGTTATTAGTGTAATATTCAATCTAAAATTAGTTGCATTAATGTGATGAAATCGAAATCTTCATTTCCCACCGAAAATACAGATTTAAGTAAGATAATGGACATTGTATCTATTGAGGTACATATCATCGGCCGTTTTAAAATGCTGAATTTTCATTTGATGCTACATGTATTTACGTTATTATTTGCTGCGTGTTACTAAATCGATAGCGAACAAAATAAAATATATCAAATTAACGTATTTTAGTCTTAATATTTAATCAAATTAACTGACCTGGGTTTTTCCATTTATCCTCTCACAGAATGTCAAAAGTAATGACGATAGTAAGCTTGTAGTCATTTCTACATTTTGGCTTTGCTGAAAACAACAAAAGGATTTTTAGCGTAGTAAAGATTAACACAGAGAAGTCTTATGGTAAATGTATATTGAATCATTCATTTAGGTAATGTAATTAAAATCCTATGGTCGGTATTAATTTTGATTGTAACATCTCCATATAAATTTCAAGAAGAAAGCAATATTAATTATTTTATAAATATTATTAGTCATAATTTTTCTTCATTCCAAAAGCATAACATCATGCAAGTAAAGATAGCGTAAAAGTACAAGAATGTAAAGGAGAGTCAGAGGTTGAATGTAAACAAGTTGAAAATGAAGAGTTTAGTGGTGAGGAGCATGAAACATTAAGTAGTAAAAGAAGCCAGGATTTGTTTGATCTCAGTCTTAGGTTAAGAGAGCATCAGTATCCAATGTTAGCAGAGCGATTGTACAGAGACATAGAAAATATGGAGCTGTATGATGTTTTTATGAATAATATTTTGAAACATACTAGGGTGTGTCAGGCTTTTATTGAGGTGTTAGAGACCAAGTCTTACACAGAGTTAAAGTCTTTATTTCTGTCAGTGCAGAAGGATGTATCTAAGGTTGTGAGTAAAGGAGAGTGTGTGATGGAGAAGATTGAGAGGAGGGATGAGAGGAGCAGGGAGTGGTACAGACAGAAGGTGCTGGTGAATGAGAAGGGTGATTAGAGAGAAAAAACATACAGTGTGAGGGTTATCAGTTGGGTGGTTTACTACGGACACAATCAGATCCTACAATATATTTTACAACAAACTGAATTACACAAAGAAACAGAGACTGGACTATTTTGGAATTCCGTTAGCCCCAGGTTAATCTATGAAGCAAAAAAAAAAGAGAGAAATAACATTGAAAAAAATGATGCAACAGAAAAATTATCTTTATCAAACTCCATTTGTGATACAACTAATCAAAAACAGAAAAATATTCGTTTTGTTTTTGAACATGACCGCTTATTTGTATTGAGTTGTTACAGTGGTGATTTGGAGACTGTAATAATTTTGATAAAGTATGTTGATATTAAAATTACAAACAAAAAAACCCTATATTTGTTTGCTGATACACCACTGAGAGCAGCATGTAAGGGTGGACATATGAGTGTAGTGAAGGAGTTACTAAAAGCCAGAGCTGATATCAATCAACAAGGTGAGTATGATACACCACTGACAGCAGCATGTGAGGGTGAACATATGAGTGTAGTGAATAAATTAATAGAAGCCGGAGCTGATATCAATCAACGAGGTAAGTATAATACACCACTGACAGCAGCATGTGAGGGTGGACATATGAGTGTAGTGAAGGAGCTTATAGAAGCCGGAGCTGATATCAATCAACGAGGTTGGTTTGATACACCACTGACAAAAGCATGTAAGGGTGGACATATGACAGTAGTGAAGGAGCTTATAGAAGCCGGAGCTGATATCAATCCACAAGGTAATAATAATACACCACTGATAGCAGCATGTGAGGGTGGACATATGAGTGTAGTGAAGGAGCTTATAGAAGCTGGAGCTGATATCAATCCACAAGGTAAGAATAATACACCACTGATAGCAGCATGTGAGCATGGACATATGAGTGTAGTGAAGGAGCTTATAGAAGCTGGAGCTGATATCAATCAACAAGATGGGTTTATAACACTACTGACAGCAGCTTGTAGAGGTGGACATATGAGTGTAGTAAAGGAGCTTATAGAGGCCGGAGCTGATATCAATCAAAAAGGTAAGTATGACACACCACTGACAGCAGCTTGTAGAGGTGGACATATGTGTGTAGTAAAGGAACTCATAGAAGCCGGAGCTGATATCAATCGAAAAAGTGAGTTTGGCACACCATTGACAGTAGCATGTGAGGGTGCACATATGTCTGTAGTGAAGGAACTCATAGAAGCCGGAGCTGATATCAATCAAAAAGTGAGTTTGGCACACCATTGACAGTAGCATGTGAGGGTGGACATATGAGTGTAGTGAAGGAGCTCATAGCTGATATCAATGGTAGCTGATACCATTGACAGTAGCATGTAAAGGTGGAGATGTGAGTGTAGTGGAGCTTATACACCAATCCACAAGATTTGACAGCAGCATGTGAGGTGGACATATGAGTGTAGTGAAGGAGCTTATAGAAGCCGGAGCTGATATCAATCAAAAAGGTAAGTATGACACACCACTGACAGCAGCATGTTATAGGGGACATATGAGTGTAGTGAAGGAGCTTATAGAAGCCGGAGCTGATATCAATCAAAAAGGTAAGTATGACACACCATTGACTGCAGCATGTTATAGGGGACATATGAGTGTAGTGAAGGAGCTTGTGGAAGCCGGAGCTGATATCAATCTAAAAGGTGAGTATCATACACCACTGACAGCAGCATGTGGGGGTGGACATATGAGTGTAGTGAAGGAGCTTATAGAAGCCGGAGCTGATATCAATCAGCAAGATAGTTATGATACACCAGTGACAGCAGCATATTGGGGTGGACATATGAGTGTAGTGAAAGAGCTTATAGAAGCTGGTGCTGATATCAATCAACAAGGTGGAGATGATACACCATTGACAGTAGCATGTAAGGGTGGACATATGTCTGCAGTGAAGGAGCTTATAGAAGCCGGAGCTGATATCAATCGTAAAAGTGAGTTTGGCACACCATTGACAGCAGCATGTAGAGGTGGACATATGGATGTAGTGAAGGAGCTCATAGAAGCCGGAGCTGATATCAATCGAAAAGGTGAGTATGAAACACCATTGACAGCAGCATGTTATGCTAGACTTATGAGTTTAGTGAAGGAGCTTATAGAAGCCGGAGCTGATATCAATCCTCAAGGTGCGTATAATACACCACTGACAGCAGCATGTCAGGGTGGACTTATGAGTTTAGTGAAGGAGCTTATAGAAGTGGGAGCTGATATCAATCAACAAGGTGAGTATTATACACCACTGACAGCAGCATGTGAGGGTGGACATATGAGTGTAGTGAAGGAGCTTCTAGAAGCGGGAGCAGATAGCATTCAAGATAAGTCAAAAACACCATTATGCTGTTGTCAATGCTGACATACGAGTGTAGTGAAAGAACTACTAGAAACTGTAACTGATATCAATCAGGAACATGACACCATTGACTACAGCATATAATGTGGACATACTTGTGTATTGAAAAAGCTTATAGAAGCTGGAGCTGATATCAATAAGCAAAAAGTATAATACACTACTTGATAGCAGCATGTAAAAGTGGACATATGAGTGTAGTGAAGGAGCTTATAGAAGTTGGAGCTAATATCAATCAACAGAGTGATATTAATACACTACTGAAGTAGCATATAATGGATGATAAATATGGTGGACATATGTAGTGTGAACTGGTCTCAATGAACTTAATAGATCGTGTTCCACTGACAGCATCTGCCGGGTGGACATCAGTAGCTGCTATAGGAGCAGACTGATATCAAACATTAAGGTTTTGTCAGATAAGTACTCCACTGGTAACAGCAGATGAGGGTGAGATGTTATAAATACTGAGATTTAATATTTGAAGGAAATGCTACAGACTGGGGCTAATTATCATTTACAAGAGGATAGGATAAATGCAATTGTGAAAATTCTGCTAGCACTCATGTATGGTAATTATTATTATATATAGAGTGGAAATCGTTTTAATAAAATTAAGACTGTAATCTTTGCAGAATCGTTGATGATTTAAAGTTTGCATTACTTTTTTTTTGTTTAGAATGATTGGTGGACATAGTTTTTTGGTGGATAATTTTATAGAGATGATATTATTCTCCTGGATGTTGGGTTGATGTTAGTGTCAGGGTAACGTTCAGACAAGGATGATTTTGTTATTCTAGCATGGTCTGTTTGTTGTGGTTAAAGAAGACAAATGTTCAGTGAGTTTAGGATAAGCGATACTTTTTTAAAATCGTTGCATGTGTGCATATAAGAGTTACGGGTGCTGAAGAATGTGCGAGACAGTAAAAGAAAGAATGGGACTCTGGACAAGATTTTACTGATACCGATATTTTAAAATTGATGATTTGTTTGAATACCTAAAACGTGCTGAAAGGAAGATAGTGCTGATTAAATCAAAGAAACGTGAAAGTTGATGTTCTTTAGAAAAAAGTAATACCGTATAGTGTACATAAAAAAAATTATAAAAATAAGAGCTTATGTCCTGACATTATACGCAATGTTTTAGCTACCCTCTCTTTAAAAGGTGTCTTGAAATTTTGATTTGTTATTATTTACAAGAATTAAGACTTGCTTCAGAAAGAGATCAGTCTTTAATCAGTATATGTTGTTGTATATTATATAGAACGATTTTACCCTTTCTTTGGACTTTCAGTAGGGCAGACTTTCTCGGCACTACGTTATGGTGAATACTAGTAGATTTTCATTGGTTACGAAATCAATAACATAACTGTTGTTGATAACGATTAGACGACTTATGCCCCACCTCTGTGCCATGAGAGAACTTTTAATTGGCTATTTACTATATCAGTTGACACTTTGTCGCATTTCTATCATATGTATATTTCAACAGTGACGGGAAGCTGTGTAAATTTCAGAAGCTAATTTTTATAATTAGGTAACATCAAGAATGCCACGACTTATTGAAAGTCCAAGCTAAGTGTGTAATGGTCCTAAATTGTCCAATTCACCATGCAAAAGAAAAAAAGAATTAGTGCATCCACTCTCATTTTGAATCATTCTGCAAAGTTGGAACAATTTTAGTCACAAATGGCATTGAGTGGAAACTGCCATTCTCTACAAATAATTAAATTTTACCTGTTCATTCTTGACATTAAGAGAAGGGTCCTTTTTTGTTTCCATACTTCAATATTTTATATTATGGCTGTAATGCGTCAATTGTTTGGTTGAAAAGAAGTTTGTATCATGAGTTGCTGCTAAATTGTGTGAATGCTTAATTTTTCTTTATCTTTACTCTTTTGTTGCCCTCAATTGTCTCTCATGGTTTTTCTTTTCAAGTATTGTTCATTTATTTATACATATGATGCATGATATAATATTACATTTGTTTACAATTAAAACAGAGAAATCTTTGAAATAGAAAAGGAAGAATTTAAAAAAAAATATTTAAAAGAGTCAGAATATTTCTTATTTTATATATTTTTTTAATAAATCACATAATAAAACAAATATAGAGATGCTTATCATTCATTTTACTATAAGGTACATATACAGAAGTTTTTGAGCATTTATTTTCAATATATTTAAAGTTTTTTAATGGAACCTGAACGTATCGTTGCACATATTCAGACATATACTTAGATCATCTATTTTTTTTTAACCTTTGTGGAAATGTTTATATAGTTTTATATATAACTGTTTATATATACTTCATGATATGTAATATGTGTACTGTAAACGTATTATATGCATCATGTGCGATATTTGGCGAAAATTGAATTTGGGACAAGTTGGTGTTGATTTGATTTGATTTAGCTCATGACCTAATGTTCGTATTTGAATATAAGTACAAGACATTTAGCAAGTGTATTTGAATAAGGGAGAGTTTCTTACCACCAAATGTTCTAGAAAGTATACAAAGCTTAATGTCATAAGTTTACAGTATGTTGTTCAATTCAGTTGTTACAGTTTTCAGTGTATATTTTGTATATCAAATCAGTGGACATTTGTAATTGATTAAAGAAATGTTCAGTTTCACGTGTTATCAATTACATGCAATTTGTTCCTTAAATGAATTTTATTCTCATCTAAATGTTAATAATAAACTTACTGTAATGCGCAGCTTCTTTAATTTTCGTAGCAGCTTCTTTAATTTTTATAGCTCTAATAGTCGAAGAGCTTATGCGATATTAAGGGTCTGTCGTCCGTCCAGTTGTCTGTCTGTGCATCTGTAAACAATACAATAGAAATTTCTGTGAAAATATTTTCAAAATGCTACTCCTCCCACAGTTTTGGTCTGATTTCAACACAAGTAGACCAGACTAAAATAATACATAATTCTATTATCGGTTTTTGATTTCGATGAGAACGGTGTTGCCATGGTTACTAGAAATAGACATTTCTTTGAAATATTTTCAAATGATATTCCTATAGATTTGGTTCTTGTGGGGATCCGGGTTAGAATAGATCCTCAGTACCCCCATGCTTGTCGTAAAAGGCGACTAAATGGGGCGGTCCTTCGGATGAGACAATATAAACCGAGGCCCCGTGTCACAGCAGGTGTGGCACGATAAAGATCCCTCCCTAGTCAAGGACCGTAAGTGCCCTGCATAGACCTAAATTTGCAGCCCTTCACCGGCAATGGTGACGTCTCCATATCAGTGAAATATTCTGGAGAGGGACGTTAAACAATATACAACCAACCAACCAACCTACAGTTTTGGTTTGATTGCAATAAACATTTGCCTAGAAAAGACTAAACCAATAGTATTTTTTAAAATTCTGAGGTTTTGCTTCTAGTTCAAATGCTACTTTTATCTTCCTTTGTTATAACAATAAAGCAGTAGAGCGACCGTCCTGTCAGAGATTTCTGGGGTTTTTTTTAGGTGCAGACCACAACCTATGAATAAACATCGAATATGGCTTTCAAACTGTTTAATTACAAAATATTTACTGTGCCTAGATATCCATCCATCCATCCTCCATCTTGTCCATGTTCTTCTTAAGGTTATACGCAACGTAGTTTGAACTTTTTTTGGATTCTTCCCTGGAGTTGAAGAGTTCCACTAAATGAAGGACCTGTGTGCAATATTTTTAATGTCTAAATATGGATTTGTACACCTCTTCTAAAACAATTTTTTATGAAAAAAAAATCTGGAATTTATGTTTTATAATTTTTGTACATTTTTATTTGAATAATGCAAATATTTTCAAAATTCCATATCTTTTTAAAACCCTTGGTAACGCATGCTGATTTTTT
Source organism: Saccostrea cuccullata (assembly GCF_032062105.1). Taxonomy (NCBI): domain Eukaryota; kingdom Metazoa; phylum Mollusca; class Bivalvia; order Ostreida; family Ostreidae; genus Saccostrea; species Saccostrea cuccullata. The sequence continues at coordinate 9,785 of NW_026928285.1, read as the reverse complement.
TTTCTAAGATCATGATATTATAAGTTTGAATTAGGAATATCTTGGAAAAATTTCCGTAGATAAGGTACGTTGCATATGATGTCCTTAACCCTGCAACCATAGTCCTTCTAAACACGTCATTTCAATATTCAACAATCACTTATTCAAAAAGGGCCTAAATAAAGGAGCCTTGATCTTTCAATTGAAGTTATATTTTTTCATATATGTATTATAATTTCTATTGAAAATTACGCCAAAACAACGGACAAACATATAAAACATGTAAATTGACTTCCACTGCAACATGGCGTGATGCTGGGATTTGTTGCAGCAGGAATGACTCTATCCAAGAAAAGTTGCGCCGCAGATTTTATAGTGATATTTTTTAAAACAGAGATTGCTTTACTGGACATTTAAAGTATTAGATACAATGTCCATTCGTACCAAAATGCTGTCAAAAATATGAGTGTGAAATTATATCTAATTGTTTTTAACAATAAACCTTCTTTTAAGTAGAAAGTAGGTGTTTTTATAACATAAAGTTAAAAACATTAGAGTTACTTCTCTTTGCCTACAAACTGTTTTGTATAACGAAGGTCAAGGATTTCAGAACATTTTCTAAATGGCCCTACAATGACTTTGAGTAGAACATTTCATGGATATAGCATACTCTTCCTGGGGGTTGTAAAATTAATAAGATGTAGTAAAAGGGTCCACCAAAAAAGACAAGAGACCCATGGGCCACATCGCTCACCCGAGCATTGTGGCTAGGAAAAAGAGAAATTGGTTTACTATTGAAAAGATTAAATCTAACAGTTTGGCCCCGCCCTAACCCCGGGTCATGATTTAAACAAACTTGAATCTACACACCTGGGGATGCTTCCATATAAACATGAGCAATAATGGATTTACTGTTCTTGAGAAAAAGATTTTTGAAGAATTTTCCTATATATTTCTATGTAAAACTTTAGTCGGCCATTGTGGCCCCGCCTTATCCCGGGGGGTTTCCAAACTTGAATTTAATCACCTGAGGATGTTTCCCCATAAGTTTCATCTTTCCTGACACAGTGGTTCTTGAAAAGAAGATTTTTTAAACATACCACCAAATTTTCACAAATTCTCACTGTCCCCTTGAATGAGGGCGTGGCCCGTCAGGTCATTAAACTTGAATCCCCTTCACCCAAGGATGCTTTGTAGCAAGTTTGGTTTGAAATTGGCCCAATCGATTTAGTGTTGCAAACGTTCACTTGGAAATGAATTGAATGTATACTGTTTAACCTCCCACTCGCGGCGTCCTATACTCGGCACTACCATTGAGAAGAACCGTCGAACATATATACAGTGGCGTACTGTGGCACATACTGGGGTTTAAGCCCGTGAAACTGGATTTTTGGCTAGACGGACAGTTAAAAAAATCGTAGTAATTCGGCGTCATCGTAGAGATAGTCGTAGGATATCATACTCGTGTTTCATAAAGCAAATCGCTTGAAACGCGGCTCATTGTTTTGAGCAACTTTAAAACAATAGTGAAACCCCATTTCATTTTTAATTATCCGTAAGCGATTGTACAGCAATCGCAATGCACTCGTACACATAATCGTTGTAGATCTTCGATATTCGTAACACACTCGCAGTAATTCGTAAAACTCCAGACTCTGCCAGTTTCCTGCGATTCATCGCAAGTGTCCCGCGGGTTTTTGCGAGTGTTTCTCGACTGAAATGCTGTACGATTTCGACGAAAACAGACGATTGACGGCGAGTGCAGCACAAGTACCATGCGAGTAAACTACGAAATAGTACGATTGTACTCGTTTTGGATATTTGGAAATCTCATTCGCATCAACTACACTAGGAGTCTGTGGTAAACAATACAGTGGCATACTGTAGGTGTATCGGGGCAGAGATTTACTGTATATACCTAGCTAGCATACCGTAGCATACTGTAGATATACCGTAGATAACTGTTAAAATGCTGCAGGATATAGAGAAAGACAGGGGACTTTCATACGGACAGGGATTTTAAAGGCCAGTAGTGTGAAAGTGACTTGTCAGGCAACCACCCAACTGTCAAGGACAGTGCAGCAATGGAAACTGAGGAAACTCGGACCTCACAGTGGTCCGTATATGGGTACCCAAAGAAATATCTCTCTTTGTTATTTTGATTTAAATTCCTTTTAAAATGACTTCTCCCTTACCAGAAGTAAGCTTTTTATTCACGTAAATTAAAGAATTTGAATTCCGGCAAATTCAGGATATTCTACATTAGAGCTTTACAAAACATGACAAGTAAATCAGTGTTGATTAGATTTCATATTTGTAATAGTCGATTATTTCATAAGCTGAGAAAATTCGGTCCATTGCACTTGAGATTATATTAATATGCTTACTTTTGTTTTCCCTAATATTTAACTTTTATAGGATTTGATCAGTGAAATTTCTATCATTATTTGATTTTTCAAACAAGGGATTTATAGTAATTTTGTCTACATTGTGTATATTTTATAACTCTGGGTACTGCATGCTCAATTTTTTATATAACAGCGAAACAATTCAAAATTCTTAATCATGTTGTTTAACGTCCCTCTCGAGAATCTTCAACTTAGAAAGATATTTTTCCTATTTTTCATATTTTTGAAAATCTAAGAACATATTTTTTTCAACTAAGAACCTTGTTTTCACAGAATCAAGAAAACAATACCATTATATGATGATATCAGTGAGATTAAATGCGACCGTTTTAAATTAGATTCAAGATCAGGTAAAGGTCACAACCTTTTTCCTGGACATAAATAATATAAAAAATTCTTTTGCCATTTACCCGTATGCGATCCCTATTTGCTTCTTACAAGATGGAATGTTTTTCTTTTTGCATAAAAAGATTCTATCATAAAGGGCATATAACATGATATTTCCAAGTTGACATAAAGTTGACATAAATAAATAAACTAAATGGATATTCGCTTATCCGAATTTTCTCTACTTTTCTTAAATCTTAGGATATAATAGTTTTTTTTATATGCTTCCTATTTTTGTTTTTTTTTTCTCATTTTCACATAGGGTAAAGTTATCAAGAATATACAAAATGATACAAAAGCAATTGTTTACTACAGAGAAAAAATAGTTTTACGAATTTTTGGCACAAATTTCTGTACTTAGATTAAAGGCATATAAGAGCTTACACAGTTCTAGTTTGTTTGAAAAATCATATTTATTTGATATATTTTAAAACTGTTTTCTCTTCTCATTAATTAATCTTGTATTTAAAAATTTCTTCCAGCCTTTGATTATGCAACTCTGCTGTTAACATCTGTTGGAAAGGTCGTGAGTCTTGCCCTCTTAGTGATTTACAGGTCATTTCGCCTACTCTTAAGAACCCAAAAATGCCAAGCAAATAGCAGTCTTAAAAAGGTGAACTTCATAACTAGAAGAACAGACCTACTCAAAAGCCTGTAGAAGTGCTACCAGTATCTCTAGAGTAATAGGGGCTCGTGTATCTTGTTTTGGCATCAGCCTTGCAGCCCCTTCTAATACCTTTGATACAATAAAATATTTTGTGACGTCTGTAAAACCATGAATTTATACATGTCTGACAAACTCGAAATGTTTGTCTTTATTGATCCAGGTGATTTCCCCTCAGTTGACATATACGCTATATAGTGAATTACATGATCTACATGAGCTAGCCAAGTAGACGGAAAACCAAACAAATACATGAAATGATTGAAACTTTGGAAAGCAGCCTTATACGAGGGTTGTTCGAAAAGTTCGTGGACAACTGTCATATCTTTTTTCTTTGACGTCATATTCTATCCAAATTAATTAGAAATATTTTTTAAAAGAAGCCCAAATGATTTGTATTAAAAATTTTAAAAATATTTTTTCTTCAAAACTTATCCAGATTTTAGAATTGCAACAAGCAGATCGCGGAGCAAGGTCATAATTTAGTAAGTTACAGACAATACACTACATAATGTCTGAAGTCATATTTTTTGTAAAATGGAGCAAAAACAAAAACCAATCTAGAAATTCAAATGAAGCAATGTAACATTTATTCGTATAGCAAATTATGGCTTAATGTTTGCTTTGTTGAAAAGAAATCAACTTTAGAAGATAGGTATTGATTACTAAAACCGACAAAAATAATGATGTCTTAGAACGTCACGGAGCAACAGATAACACTGCAATTCCGTGTTTTACTCAGAAAAAAAATCATGATTTAACTCTAAAAATGTTGAAGGAATCACGAAAATAGGTCACAAGCGAGTACAGGCAGTATTTGAGTGACAGAGACTCTGTATCGGATGAAGATAATCTGTGAAGCTACGATTGAACTGTAAAATTCTTAACAAAAACTTTATAATTTTTTTAACGTCAAGGAAAGACATACTGTAGGGGATCGGAGTTGCGTATGTATCCTGTGAAAGGAGACTAAGTAAAAAAGAAATTAAAGTCTTTACAAAGGAAATTATATAACGAGAACAATAAAAAAAGGAAAAACGTTTATAGTTAGGAAGAAAAAGGATTAAATGAATGGACAATCGATTACATCTAGCTGTGTCCAAATGTATAAGAATCGAAGTTATGTATACCAAAGCTATGTATTTTAAAAAATTAAATAAAAAACGAAATTCTTAATTTTGTGCTATTAATTTATTTTACTGTCACCCAAAGTGCACATCATTTGCAGGCCCGTGAGAAACAATTTCTGTTTCGGAGAACAACCATTCAACGATGGGATAACCTGCGTCACCTTTCAGACTAACCAGTGTCTTTTATAAAGATGCTTTGTCGGCGACTGTAAAAGTTACCTGAGATTAAGCGCGAAATCTATGTAGAGAAACTGTCGCGGCTGCGGGGCTTCACTCATTGTTCATTCGCCATGGAAAAGTTTAACACTGCTTTTAATATACTGACGTTTTCAACATAAGCTTCATTTTTGTTTCATTTTTATCTACAAAAATAATATGTTTCCGTGTTTGTAAACTTAGAAATCGATGACCTATCGTTTTAGATACTTTACAAAAAAAGGAATTTGTAACAGAAAAAGGATTAAATTTTTACCCTGTGTAAATGTATAAGGATAGTATTCATATGTTCTCGACGCTATGTTTTGACGTTCTAATGCCCTTAAGTGTGCTCCGTGGGTACAAAACGTGTAGATTTTTAAATCAAATAAACTGATTTCTGTTAAATCGAATGGAATGAAACTTTACACATCAACAAAACAAATATTCTAACATATTAGACTGTACTTATTTTAAATTTCTACTGAGTTATATAAATTAGACTGACATCGTCCACGAACTTTTCGAACAACCCTCGTATATAGGTGCCGTGTATTCTCGGCCATAGAGGCCTTCAACAGTTTATTGGTTTCCAAAGTCACATATCCCAGATTTCTAGGGGCAACTGAATTGCTGCTGGAGGACTAGTATTTTGGATGCCATTCAACGTTTTTGAAAGTCGTTGTTCCATGGATATTACCCATTTCTCATTCGACACACAGTATTGTGACATTAAATTTATCACATGGAGTCATTTTGCAGATCAAATAGAAATTACAAAATCAACAAATGCAATCCAATTTTACGAGTTTGAGGCCAATGGAATTTGGAATACAATCGACACATTATTGGATATTAGGAAAGAAAATATTGAAACTGAAGTCACATTTACCATCAAATTACGTCGAAAGTCCCAGTATTTTATTTTAAATATTATTCTACCCACCGTTTTCCTTGTTTATTTGAACATGCTAGCTTTTGTGATCCTAGTGGATGCAGGAGAGAAAATGTAATTTTGAAAGACAGTATTTTTGGCCATTGCTGTTTTTCTGACTATTATTTCCACACTGTTGCCAACAACTTCCGATTACACACCGATTATAGCAATGTACCTGATTTTTCAGTTTATATACGGAGTGATAGCCCTGGTTATTTCTGCTCTTCAACTCCGACTTCATCATAGAGATGAAGAAGAAAAGATTTCGACTTACTGGATCATGGTCGTCCGACTTCAAAGAAAACTGAGATGTAAAAAATCGAGGTAAACTGAAAGAGTCGTTTCGGAATTAACAAAAAAAGGAAGTGTTACATGTAACAACGAACAACAAATCAATTGTGGTTCACAAAAAAAAAATTAGAGGAAGCATGTGGCTTCTTACATAGATTTTTTTCTCTTTTTGGTCATTTTTTATCTCCAACATTGTCATTACTATTAGTATGTTTATAGTATCGTCTTCCCAGTAATTCTTAATACTAGAAATGTGAGAAAAAGTTGCTATAAACAGTACATACTCTTTATCGAAGAAAAGACAACAACACAAAATTCTAAACTTATTGAATTTATGATCTCCTAAATGTGGCGTATAAGTGGGCACGGCTTTGTATTTTGAAATTTAAATTTGGCTGCCATTTCAACTTGGGCAAGCAGCAACATATCAACATCACAATATCAACATCAACTCAATGTTCAAATTCAACTGTTCAATACAAATACCAAACTTCAACTCGTTTGTATTTCAACTGTTCAACACATATCTGAACTTAAACTGTTCAGGGTGCACCTGTCAGAATTAGGCAACAGTCTGTTTTTAAACACTTTATATGGAGCTTTGGAAAAGTTTAGTCAGGTAGGCTGCCTGTTTACCCGGATAGTTAAATAGAAAGGTGGGCACTGGTTTAGTATGTGCCACTTTCCCACTTTGTTGGCGGTTGACATCAAATAGTTGAGGTTTGATGTCTATGTGGCGGATTGCGTAAGACCTCTATTATTATCAAGAAAATGAACATTTGCATAAAACTTTATGACATCTATCAAACTGGGGTCAGGGTCACTTAAAGTAAATAACGTTTAATTGTTAATCAGCGTCCGCGGTTTCCTAGGTTTTTGCTGATTAAGGTTGCTTAGTTGTTGAATTATGTTGATGTTGACTGAACAGTTGAAGTTTAGATATATGTTGAACAGTTGAAATACAAAAGAGTTGAAGTTACATGTAGGTATTTGTATTGAACAGTTGAATTTGAACATTGAGTGTTGATGTTGATATGTCGTGGCTTGCCCAAGTTGAAATGGCAGCCAAATTTAAATTTTAAAATACAAAACCGTGCCCACTTATACGCCTCAGTTAGGAGATAAAAAAAATCAATAAGTTTAAAATTTAGTGTTGTTGTCTTATCTTCGATAAGGACAACATCTATTAATTTAAAAAAATAGATGAGTTTATTGAAGAAAGACATCAGTGATTAACATTGTTATACGGGGGAAGAGCGACAACTTGCATAACTGCAGAGAAGCTGTGTACGTAGGGAGCCTCGAGTGGGCGGGGATAAGTGGCATCATATATAATGGGTTCTCAGTCTTAGCTGCTTTCTTTCTGTTGACACCAAGCCCTCCAGATACTGTTGAAAGCTAATACAAAGAATTTACAAAAAGAATTAGGCTCAACAAAAAATTCCCTCCACACCCATACTCTATATAAAATAGATGTTAAGTAGTAGAATGCATAACATGAATTATATTTGTTTTTTGCTTGCTGTCGCTTCTTTGGTTGTTTGTTTCATTGGAAGTTCCCGGACATTGGCCTTCACTATGAAGAAATCGGCACGGAAATAAAAGAACGACAGGGATTCCATGCTGTATGATAAGAGAAGTACTTGTATTGCGCCATGGAAACTCCAGTCGCCCCCTTAATATCTATCAAACAGATTTTGATTTCGAAATATCGGTTGTGGAATTTGTGTGCAATATCAAATTTTCGAAATTGTTACAACAAATTCATTCTGTAAAACGATTCTGTATATTTGTAATGAATTCAAAAACTTCTTATAACAATATAGATTATTTATGAGTTCTCAAACTGTATCAAACGTATTGAATTTGTTGAAAAGAATTTTCTAATTTCTTTTTACAGAGTAATAATTTTAGTGAAACGAGTTCTTTGAGAGTTTTTCTAAGGAGTTAAATCCGTGTATATACATTTGTCTATTCATGATAATAAATTAGTTTTAAAGGTCCTTATTGTTTAATTGGATTAAACAAATACTATTTGTCATGAAAGATAAAAACTTGTTATAGTGAATTGAAGGTAACACAATGTTTACTTTCTTTAATAATTATTTTTGATGAAAGAAGTCTAATAAGTACCAAAAGAATCGAATTCACTAACACAGATTCCACAACTCCTCATACCGAATGAAAAATATAGCGGTATATTTGGAAAGGTCCTAAAGGGGTTCCGTATTTATCAAATCTATAGACCATGCTTAACGCTTGACAGGGACGTAACATGATTTTTGAAAACAGGAAGAGGCAACCAGAGACAAAAATTTCAACCTAATCTGAGATGAATTAACAAACAACAAATATTAACAAGACACATTATTCAATTTTATATATTAGAAAAGTTATATTTGGAAAAACTATCCCACCCAAATTGTTACGTGCTGTTGAGTTTACTTGTATACCTACTAGTATTTGATAGCATATATTTTGCAATTACTCAACCTGCATCCCCCTAGTGTCTCTTCTCTAGAAAATATTTTTCTATAAATATATTTAAACCCCGGGTTTCGTGAAAAATAATGACTCGAATTAACAAAAATTAAGGTTTTTCAAATTTTTCTTCCTTTTTCGACCAAAAAAGATATTCATTTTATCATTGTAAATTCTGAAAAATTCAAATATATAATTACACTCAGTATAAATTCATGGGTGAAGTTTGGAAGAAGTCCGTTCCAAGAATGGGTCACTTTAATGTGTTTTTATTCTGTCTCTATATCAGGATATAAATTAATTTCTTCATAAGTATGGATCGATTTTTAATTATTACTCATAAAAGATACCACAAAGTATGACACATATGTTTCATACTTAGATATTTTACCTGAAAAATATTGTTAATGATAATATAGAAAAACCAAGCTCTGTGATAAACGTGATTAATTAAACTTTTCTATCGTCGACGTCCCTTATTTATGCAGCGATAAACCTTCATGACCTGAATACGGAGTTTATATATATCTCAGTTGATTAGATTTGCAAGAGCATGCTCTACGTAAAAACAATATCTAAGAGGTAAATCATTGACAAACAAGTTAATGAGACAAGAATGTCAGCAATGTCGTTTAAAATTTCGTAAGTTCTATGGCCAATACAATGGCATTCTCAGCATATACAGTTTATTGTTATGGGTCAGAATAACCCTAAATGCCAGCAAAGATCAATCACACAGTTTAAACTTAACAATAATTTATTTACAGTAATATACAGATCATTAAGTACAAGCTTAGCAGAAATCTAAAAATACATACATCAGAGTGTCCGTTGCTGCACACAATGTCCCAGTGAAATTATATCCCAGTAATACCTCAATGATGCTTCTACGACAATGGTATCTATGCATCGATTTGACAGGATATTTATACAGTATCAAAAATCTAGAATATTCTAGAAATTGTAAGTACATGATATTACTGGAAAGTTCTGGACATACACAAAGTTCAAGAATGTTCTAGAAAAAAATGACTAAACATATTGACCACTCTGGAATGTTCAAGAAACTTAATGTTACTAATAATATACATGATGAAACAATACACACCTCACAACACCTCCCCCCTTAAAAGTTTGAATGTCAATGAAAACTTATATTGTCAAAATGAAACACATGTACATTAATACAAGTTCATGTATGTTCACGATACTCTAGACAAGGCATCTGCAATAACATTGTCTTTGCCTTTGATATGCTTAATTGTTATGTTGTATTCTTGTAACAACAAACTCCATCTAGTCAGCCTTTGATT
>NW_026928284.1:0-32503 GCF_032062105.1 Saccostrea cuccullata | reverse complement strand
TTAACACTTCAAAGCATAAGACTGCTTGATATTACACGCATACATTCGCTAACAAGAATATTCCTCCCAAAACGAAAGTTTTTGCATCAAAAAATGACAAGGGGTCGTTATTCTACGGGGTCATTTTTCTACAATGCACACGGAGAAAAACGACCCCAAGGCCATAATTTCTACAGAAAAGTGGGTCATTTTTCTACATAGAATATTGACAAGGGGGTAAAATTTCTACGTAGAAAAATGACCCCGGGTCAATATTCTACGGGGGTCACTTTTCGACGTTACACCGGCAACCACGCCATTTTCTCATAAAACTCATTGGTTGCCCATCGTATGCACATCACTGGATAATGTGACTGATACTTTAAGGACTACTAGACCGATGTGGACCGATGTTGGGGCATCGTTAACACCACGGATTACTACCGATTGCCACCGGTCTACGGCTACCGGCCGGGAAATGTGACCTAGGCATTAGGTAAGAAGAAAATATCAAGTTGATATAAGTTGGCATTCTGTGCTTTTTAAGACAAGAAACATAATATTTTTGATGCAGGTTACGTAGATCTGTAAAAAGTTAATGTTTAAGTAATATTTCAATCCATAAAAATATGTTGACCTATCAGTGATACATGTAATACTGTTAATTTCAAATTTCATATAAAGGTACATGTATCATCACGAGGGATTTTAATTCTATTCCGATTTTTTGTATTACAGTGACTTCTAAAGAGAGAGACATTGTATGAGTTATTTCTTTTCTGTTTTTTGTATTTCAGTGACAATTAAAGAGAGAGTCATTGTATGGGTTAATTATGTTCTGATTTTTTTATATTTCAGTGACAATTAAATGAGAAACATTGTATGGGTTAATGTCTGATTTACTTATTTTTTTGTATTTCAGTGACAATTAGAGAGAGAGAAAGACATTGTATGAGTAAAGTGGAAGGGATGTCCTCTCTCGCCAGCATGTAAGTACGATGATATACTAGTAAATTAACACTGCACTAGAACAGCGTGTCTTCAAATTTAAGTATTTTTATTGAATTCAACTCCGACTGTGACACAGATATTTCTTTGGGAAAAAAGGAAAGATTTTCATGGTTGGGTATAAGGCTGTAGTACTGAAGAGTACTACCAAAGGTAGATAATTCATTGATAATCAGTTTCTTGCTTTTTTTTAATTTGCATGACTCAGAGTAACATTAGAACCCTGACAATACCTTTATTACATTAATTTAGCTTGAATTCATACTTTTTTCCTGATATCTCTCTTTGAAAATTTATAAGGACTTCTGACATACTATGAGTAATTTGATATAAATATCATATTAATATTTGAGACTGAGTGTCTGTTTTTCATATATATTATGTAAGTAACTATTATGCGAAGCTTTCATTTGTATTAATAAACTTTATGTGCTAACCCAGACAAGTTGACAGTGAAGAAAGTCTATCGGGTTACAGAAGAAAAAAACATATTGACAAAACTAGTGACACACCAGTAAATCAATCAAATAGTGAAAAAAGTCTGCATAAAAATTCTGTCTCAAAAAAATACTCAGGATTGTTAAAAAACCAATGTGTTCAAGCTATTCTAAAGTAGAACCTAACCTAAAAGGGAGGGGAAATCGGTGTCAAGGAAAAAGTCTTCAAACTGTGTCAAATCGAACAGTGATAATCAGAAAGATCAATTAATAGAGGGTGATGAATCACCGCCGCAATTAACAAAACTAAATAAGACCAGGAAAGGTCAGATCAAAAACTCGACCTCTAAGTTCACAAAAAGAGGAAAACCATGAAAAAGAAGAGAAGAGGGAAAGACGAGACGCGAACAGAGATACAGGAGGAAAGGGAGGAAGAACTCTGTACGAGGGACGACACTATTTACAATGAGAGCAGTTCTCCTATCTCGTACGTTGGGAAGCTGGACTATAACGAAGCCAGCTCTCCGATTCCATATGGTGGAAAAATGGATCACTCAGAGGGAAGCTCTCCAATACCGTACGGTGGAGACTTGAATTCAGAAAAGTCTTCATCTCTTACGGAAAACATCACAGAAGATGAAGGAGTTCAGCATTATTCCCTGAATCCGCAGACAACTACACATTCACCAAACTGTATGGGCTCTGAAGAGGAAAATAGTAAAACATACACCAAGCAGCTCACTACCAGTGATGATGGGAAACAGAAAACTACCAATGATGATGGGAGAAGGTAAATCAGAACCTACCAAATTGGAGAATATTCCATTTCATTGAAATTTAATATGCTAGTGTTATCTTTTTTTTCTCCAGAGAGGACTTTGACCCCAATCTACATGCTGATGACTGCTATTGTGATTCAGATGATGAAGATTTACCAGATGTACTTACTCCATCTAGACAAGGTATGACCATGTGTATTCTTCTTTGTCTACACTTTCTTTTACAAAATTACAGATGTCTCAAAAATTCTTAACAGGGTTCAATATTAACGTTAGTCTGTTAGTCTCAGACTAATACATATTCATTTGGACTAAAAATATGTGGCTGATTAGTTCGAACAGACTACGGGTAATAAAATTTTCTTGAAAAAAAAAATTACCGATGTTCAATTCTCAACAACTTTCACTGTAAAACCCTGTATGTATTTTTAGCTTTCTTAATTCTTTGCGGGAAGTTAGGTAATTCCGAGTCAATTTGACACTTAATTTTAGGATTCATTGGTATGAATTTTAAACATTGAAGCAATCATAATTTAGTATTACACACAGAGAAAATTTGTGTCGGATATTTTGATGATGTAATCATAGACTGTAGTTCCTGAACACGAGATTTCAACAAATCTTGGAATTAAAAACTTCAATGCTTTATTTATTTTTAAAAAATAGAAAGTGCATTGCAATATTTATTTTACTTATCTATTATGCTCCGCAATAAATATGGCTGGGGCATATAGTGTTTTTCATGTCCGTCTTTCCATCCTTCTGTCCTTCCGTCACACTTTGCGTTTCCCTCAGTTCAAAGCTCAGTTTCAAAGAAACTGTCCAAGATATTTTATCAAATTTCATATGCTGATAGATATTGATGAGAGCTATGCAAATGCATCAACAGTTTTTTTTTTACCTTGACCTTACCTTTCACCTTGACCTCACTTTTCTTAAATTAGTGTTTAGCTCACTTTTAAAGAAACCATTCAAAGTTCACATGTTGATACATACTGATGAGAGCTGTGCAACTGCGTCAACTTTTTTCCACCTTGACCTTTCCTTTGACCTTGAACACACTTTTCTTAAATTAGTGTTTAGCTTAGTTTTAAAGAAACCATCCAAGATATTTTTTAAACTTCATGTACTGATACATAATGATGTGAGCTATTCAACTGCATCAACAATTTTACCTTGACCTTTCCTTTGACCTTGACCTCACTTTTCCTAAATTAGTGTCAAATTCCATATGCTGATACATACTGATAAGAGCCTTTCAACTGTATCACCATTTTTTGATCTTGGCCTTTTCTTTGACCTTGACCACACTTTCTCTTAATTAGTGTCAACTCCATGTGTTGAAACATACTCATGTTAGTAATTGAGCTACATCAACATTTTGACCTTGGCCTTTGACCTTGACCTCACTTTTCCAAACTAGTATCAAACTCTTTACATACTGATGTAAGCAATTCAACTGCATCACTTTTCAAGGTATTCTGATCAAATTTCATACAAATTTTTATGTTGCATTACTAATGTACCCTCGGCGGGGCATTCATGTCCTGTAAATTAACATATTTCTAGTTAATTTGTTGACAGACTCTTAAAATCATGCGCGGACTAACTAGTATAAGTAAAAAGAACTAGTCTGGCCGAACTAAAGCCTTAAAATATTAGAGTCAAACTGCTTTAGGCCTGTTTACATATTTTCTTGTAGTTTCCAAGTAAATTAAAACCAGGAGGAGAATAGCATATGATTTTTAAGGATTAATGCAATGTCATTTGAAGATGACTGACAGTTTTCTATATTAAAAACCAACAGTGAACTTTTATTCTCCCCAAATTATTCCCTCTGTGAATATTTCCTACTGTAACCAATTGATAAATTATGTTACCTAAAAAAATTCAGGAATATTGGTGACCACAATTACTGATGAATCCAAAGTATTTTGTGATAGAAACTTTTGTGATGATATCAGTTTCAAATTTTTAATCAAGAGTTTGTTACCTTATCTGTGTCAGCGGCACAGGTGAGCTTTTCATATTTATTAATAATACGATACATTGATAATAAGACTGAAACATGTGAAGTATGTATCATTACAAGATTCTATGATGCAGCAAATTGATACATCAGTTATATATCATACATCATGAACAATAAAGAATTTATACAATACAGTGATTTATATTACGTCAGATATTTTATTTTTTTCACTCGTTCGTTTCCCCACTGAGCAACAAACAGATTATCATTTGTATCTGTACACAGTCCCCAGGGTTTACGCAGTCCACAGTCTATATAACAGAGGAACTGTCCATCCTGGTCTATGATGTGGACACACTCATTGACATGATCAGCTGTAAGGATGTGACTCTGACTGTCTGTGGTGATTCCTCGTGGATAGAATGGTTTGTTCTTTGGAGCAGGGGTATGTCCACTGTACCTGAATCTCAGTTTCCCGGCCTGATTTACCACCACTACTGCATCAGCTCCATAGTCAGACACACAGATATCCAGGTTCCTGTTCTCTGTTATGTATCTGGTATAACGACCAGATGAATAGAGAGGATTACCTTCATCATTAAACTGAATGGTTTGTTTCTCTGTGGAGCCAGAGTAACGGACGACTTTTGTTTGTTTGTAATCATCACTATCCATGATAACCAGGAGGTCACCAGAGGAGGTACTACAGACATTGCGAGGTCTCCAGTTCTGTAGTCTGATCACCTCCTTTATCTTCTCATTCTTCACGATGTTCACAGTTCTATCAGTGTAATCAGTATAAACTAGATCTCCACTTTTTGTCACTGCTATGTCATCTTGTATGTTCCCTGACTTGGTTGTGATTGACTTGAGTAGTGATCTTTGATTGATACTGAAGAGTTTCATGGTGATGTCGAGTCCACTTGTCCAGATTTTTTCATCACTCAGACAGAATACATTGTAAAGGTTATCTGTATACCCAGTGTCTATGGTGGTGACAGTCTCTGGTTCATCAAGCAGCTGTTTGACTGGAGGAGGGGATCCAGCTTCTAGTGATTTCTGTGTTGTCTTCATGCTGTAGCCATGTTTATCTAAAGTAAAAGAACTTGATGATAAGGATCCAAACAATTTACCAAGTTCTTTTCTTAAATGGAGCTTACCTGTGTTGAATTTTGGTAAAGATGGCATTATTTTGTTTGGAAGATTCCTGTATATATGTACACTGGATGTGACATTAAACAGTTTTGACAAGTCATTAGTGACTATAACCATTTCAGCCGCATTGATTTCACCTTTGATGTCAGACATTTTCTTGTTTATTTTATCCAGATGTTTCTGTAGAGTTTGTAACTGTGTGTTTTTCATCACATCAATTTCAACTTTAAGTTTCTTGACAAGTTTGTCAATTTCTCTGTGCCAGTCCTCCCCATGTTTTGTTATGGCTGTTGAGAGATCTCCATATTCTTTTTCTAACTGACTCATTCTGTTTTGTACATCAGAGGCAATGTCCTGGTAGGTTGGGTAAATTATATCATTTAATTCATTTCTTTCTTTTGTAATACTTTCTTTCTTTTCATCAAAAACTCGCAAGATTTTAGATAATTCATGACCTAAATGTTCATTTGAATCAATGCAACTGACACAGACAGGAATTTCACATTGTTTACAGTACATTTTACATCGTTCCTTGCTATGAGGTGTACATCCAGGGTAGATGATATAAGATTTTCTGGCTTGAAAACTGACGACTTTGTGACTGATAGATTGATCAGATATCATATGTTCTCCCACACAGGCCTTACACAGGTTGACAAGACATGTATCACAGTGTATCTGTACCACAGCGGTCTCACACAGGTCACATCGCATCACGTACTTGGCACTGGTACGGGGGTCCATGATTAGATTTCGTAACTGAAGCATAAAGATTCAACATTAATAACACATTTGTTTACTGAGTTTAAGGGCAACATGCATTTTCAGATTAAAGAACTGGTACCCGGTATTTTTCTATTAGATTAGGCATAAAACATGAAGCTAGTAGCAATGTTTTCCAAAGGAGAGGGGACAAGCCTAAAAATTCGACAAGAACATTAGCTCCCTAAACTCATTCTATTTTCGAAGGAGGTTGGATCTTTCTTTAAGTTTTATGTAATTTTGAATTTGCCAGTTTTATCTTAATGCAGCAAAAAGTAGGGGAACCAAGTAATGTTCAATTAATAAGAAGTTTCATATTAAAGCTACAACAGTACAGAATACTGACTATTCTTCAAAACTAGTGGAAAGGACTGGGCTTTGTCATGTACTACCAGCCTGTACATGTCATAGACAAGTCATTGTATTATGTAAACAAGGTTCATTAAATCTTTGATTTTTATAGCAAAACAAATTTTGTTTTTCCCCTTATTAAAGTCTTTGGAATTTAATTTTCAATGATTTTGTGAACTATTCATATATGCACAGTAAAACTTGCTATTTTTCTTACCTGACTACAGTGATGGTGGCCGTCCTTGATCAATTTCCAAGTGCAGTCTTAATGTACACTGATCATGTGACATATCCGTGTTATCTACTTGTCAGGTGTTTATACTTCCTGGTCTAGAAGGAGATTTAAATACCTTTTTAAAGGTAAATGCTGTTTAAAATGCAAGTTTTATTTCATAAAATAAATGTAGATCAATTCCTGTGAATTGAATGGAGACCCTCCGCTATGCTGGACATCTGCTTTAGAGGAATTTGGACTAACACAAGTTATTAATGCACCCACTAGAGCTACTATATAACACCTCTTGTACTTTAATTGATCACTTTTATGCCATCGTATCAGATTACATATGTGAAGTTACTGTACCCCCAATATCCTTATCTGACCATTACCCTATTTGTGCAACCCCGAAATCTAATTGCATGCAACGTAGAAATTAATTAAATACTGTGATTTCAAGAACTTTAACGAAGCAAATTTTCTGTCTGACCTGACAAATCAAAAATTTGATAGTCTTGCATACTTACACGATCCTAATGACATTCTTAATACTTTCTATATAATGTTTAATAATAAATGTCCATGATAAACATGCCACAATAAAATGTAAGAGAGTTAAAAGTGAAACTAGACCAAAGTGGCTAACTAAAAAAAATAAACGAAGCTTGGCATTTACGGGATTTACGAAGGTTGTCCGGTAAAATCGTGGACACAGCGTTTTCCCCGAAAAGTAATGGAAGCACTAAGCTGAAATTTTCAGTAAATGTTTATTCTTCATATTTAAGTGCATCAGTATGTTTTTGATAATATATAGGCAAAATTAAAGATTTTATTATACTGGAATGTGTACAGGGTACGGTCCTACGGCGCACGGTAAAAATGATAAGGTTATATTAGAGAATATACAAGAATTAATTCGTAATAAAAGTTTTCAATAAATAAAACTGGGCTAAAAATTACCATAATTCGATTTCTTAATCAATTTTGTCGTCTTTAAATAAATTTCAAAGCATTTGCTTAATTTTTTTGGCAGTTTTCCGAGCATTCGAAATGGGAAAGTGGTAAAACAATGCACGAAAAATCAGGATTATTGATGACGTTACGGCGCACCGGAGAGCAGTTAGTTAGATTAGGATGTTGTACTGACACCTTAAGAGACTTTATATGAATACAAAAGAAAGAAAATATGACAAAAATCACAAGATCTTTTGTATATAAATTTAATAGTATTTTGTTAAGCAAAATCTTTTTGATTGAGTCCCCAGGTAGTACAAAATACATGTATACGGACAAACTGCTATTGTAATTCAGCAAAAGACGCTGTCGCTGTCGTCTGCTAATATGAGGTTGTCTGTTAGTTGACTGATTGTGAGAATACTGTCCGTAACTTCATAATAAATCTTAAGAAGATCGCATATATGTGCCAGATTGGTACCTTAAATGGTTAAATAGACACTCACGTATGTGAATCAATGGAATTTCTAAATTTAAGTTGGTCTTATCCATCTTTATTTTTAGCAAAGATGAAACGTGACGCTGTTTTAGACACGTTGACGTTAACATCTGTGCGCCGTAGGTCGATACAATACATAACATAATATACAATTAATTACCCCTTTTGAGGTCAACATGGTGAATTAAGGACCCGAGACCTGGCCCACGAGGTGACCTGACTTGACCGAGGCCGCGTAGCAGCCGAAGTCAGGGCAGGTCATCGAGTGGGCCAGGTCGAGGGTCCTTATTTCACCATGTTGAACTCACAAGGGGTAATCAATTGTTTTATTATACCGATATATATTGAAAAGTATGAATCTCTAACCGTTATCAATTCTTTCTTTGATCGGGATCGGGATTCGCCACACTCCGTGTAGTGAAGTTGTTTACATTGACGTCTGCAAGTCGTGTAAGTTTTTGCATCATGATTTACTGATTAAAACAATACTTATTTGGTTGATACGACATACATTGTTATAACTAGGGATTACTTTTCCTCCACACAGTCAATATCTAACACAGAATTTAACTGTTAACCATTGAACGATATTTTGAAATGAGTAAACCGTTTAAATTAACGATGACATTTTACAGTATTCTGTATGGTAATGCAAAACAGACCATGCACAATTTTTAAAAATATGTTGTTTTTCTCGAATAATTATCATTCTATGCATTAACTTCACTCAAAAAGGAATTTTTGATTAAGAGGTCATTATTTCGGGGTCATTATATCCCACGTGCGATGATTCCTAGGTCATTTTTGCTGTAAACAGTACCATTTGGAGTCAATATTGTGTTTTAAAGTTTTCTTACCAGCCAACCAAATTCGAATATTATCAATAGAGGTATAATAAAATCTAATAATTTGATTATTTATGCATATATCTGTTTGAAATTTGCTCTGTATATTCATAATATATGTACTATAAAAAGTAGTGAAAATTTCAGAACGCACTGTTGATTATTTTTCAAACTAGACAACTTGTCCACGATTTTACCGGACAACCCTCGTATACCACCGTAATGGAGATTATGATAATTTTCGATCATGGAGAAATAAAGCTGTACTCGTGGTAGACAATGCAAAAACTTTGTATTACAAATCAGCCATCGAAGACAGTTTAAATCCAAGAGAGATGTGGGGATATCTTAATCAATTGGCATCTAATTCATAAACTTTTATTCCTTCCCATATCATTCATAATGACTCAGAAACTAAAAATTCACAAGAAATTGCTAATATTTTTAATGAACACTTTACAGGGATCTCAAGTAAACTTTTACATAATCTACCAAACTACAAATTCGATCCAGAATTGTTAAGACAATTCACACAATCTAAACTTGGTGATGACAACTTTTTTAGCCTTACACCAATTAGTGAAACGGAAGTTTTTGATTCATTGAACGGGCTTGATGTCAATAAATCTGCAGACATTGACTTCACTGGACCTCGTCTCTTAAAACTATCAGCTAGTATAATTAGTAAATCATTCAGTAACTCATTTAATAAACGCTAGTATCAGCAATGGTAGTATTCCAGCAAAGTTGAAACAAACAAAAGTCACCCCTGTATATAAAAAGGGAACAAAATAGACCCCAGTAACTACCGTCCCATTTCAATACTTCCAACATTATCCAAAATAATTGAAAAGGACACCGCAAACCAAATACGAGATTTTACCTCCACTTTTGATCTTATAACAAAATCTCAATCTGGGTTCAGAGAATTTCACTCTTGTCAAACAGCACTAACCAAATTAACAGATGCTTGGTCATGTTGGTTGCATGCTATGGACGAGGGTAGTCTAATAGATATAACATTTTTGGATTTTAGCAAAGCGTTTGATTTGGTGAGTCATGAAATTTTGATAGAAAAATTAAAGAATTACAACTTTGATGAATTGTCAATTAAATGGTTTCAATCGTATCTGTATAACAGGACACAATGTGTAAAAATTAGTATAACTTCTTCTAATGTCTTACCTGTCACAGCAGGTATATTAATGACCTTCCCTTATATATAAGTCATGCAAATATCGATATGTTTGCTGATGATGCAACTCTACATGTTTATGAGAATAATATATTTAGCATTGAAACAGCTCTAAATTCTGATTTAGTAAATATTGAAAATTGTTTAGAAAATCAAATGGCTCTAAATGTTGATAAAACAAAATGTATGCTGATGGGTACTAAACAAAAGAAATCAAAATTAGATAATCAAAATCTCAGTTTACATGTCTCAGATAAACAGCTTAACAATGTTAAAACAGAAAACTACTTGGGGTACATATAGATCAAACACTGAATTTTCATGATCATGTAGTCTGCAAATCGTTAAAATATAAATTGTTTACTTTGCGGAAAATCAAGAAATTTCTTCCTTTGAAAACCAGAAAACATCATTACAATGCCTTTATCCTGCCTTCTATTAATTATTGTCTGACTATCTGGGGTAATGCACCACATAGTTACACGGAGAGAATACATAAGCTCCAAAAACGGGCCGCTAGAATTATGTTTGATGCTGCCCCTGATGCTCCATCTAAGGCGTTATTTGAAAATTAGGGTGGCTATCTGTTTTTGACTTAGTAACATTAAATGCATTTTTTGTACAAGATATTTAACAATCAGAGACCGGCTTACTTGCAAGATTTATTTATTTGTCAAACATCTAATGCTTATACTTTACGTTCATAATCTAATTTTGACCTTCGCCTACCAAAACACCGAACAAATTTATTCACATTACCTCATGTAAATTAGTTAAATCTGATTGGTCGAGAAACATTTGTTAAAAATCACTATTACCCGCTGAATAATGAAGCCATGCCATCCAGCATAGCAACCGTCAACATTGCTTGACGACGGGTGATATTCCAAAAATAGCGACTGAGCAGAATTTATGCGCGCACTGTTCACTGTTATATGTATTTGTATAATAAAACACTCAGTATAATATAATAAATATTGCATGTAGTTGAGTGTAACATTGAAAATTTTCACCCCTCTAAAACCATTGTCCACCTCGGCAGCGCCTCGGTTGACAACGGTTTTCTTGCGTTCTCGATTCTCTCTCTCTCGTTTGAATTTGAAACAAAGATTACGCAGTAATAAAATAAATTCTGCGCAGTCGCTATTTTTTGGAATATCCCCCGTCGTCAAGCACTGTTGACTGTTGCTACGCTGGAGGGCATGGCTTCATTATTCAGCGGGTAATAGTGTTTTTTAACAAATGTTTCTCAAATCATATTCAACTAATTTACATGAAAGTATAATATAAACTATTAAGGGATGAAAATGCTCATTGCAATCATACAAATTATATAGATACATTTTAAATTTGAAAAAAAAAACCCAAAAGGAATCTAAAAATGTGAATCTTTAAACCATGTGCAGACGAAAACAGGTAGAGGCGGGATACACTCCCTCCCACACACATGCACACCCTCCCCACTGAAACGTTACACACGAAGCATTTGAGAGAGAAAGAGAGAGAGAGATATGATCTACTGACATGTAGGCCTACTGATGGAAAATAAAATACAAACTTTGAAACTTTTTATTCAAGGCCTCACACGAGAGTACTCGAGCAAGTTCCCGCGTTTAAGTTTGATGCTTATTATCTCCCTTTACGCTGAACTCTTCAGTGCAGATTCTGGCAGGTGAAGACGAAAAGGAGGGAAAATCAGAAGACACTAAATATAGCGCCAGTAATAAAAGGTAATTTGCTTCGTTGCTATTTTTTAAAAATACAAATGAATAATTAAAGTTTTATAAAAAGAGATTAAATATGATGATTTACAAATTTATTCTTACACTATGCTGAAATAGCACACACATGAAAGCCTGAGGGATTATTTCTAAGTTTCTCTGATTTCTCTTTTTATGCCCCCGTAATCAAAGAGTCGAGGGTATATAGTTTTTTTTTCGTGCCCGTCCGTCTGTCTGTTTGTCCGCAAAAACTTTAACCTTGCCCATGACTTTTGATTTCGTGGCACTATGACTTTCTGACATTTCACATGTGTATTACTTGTGATAAGACCTTTCTTTGGGTACCACCAACTGTGACTTTTTGACCTTTGAGTTTGACACACTTTTACACAAAAATTCCAAACTTTTACTCTGGCTATAACTTTTGAACAGTAAATACCCGGTACTAAGACTTTCATAATTCACATATATATTTTTAATGTGGTATGACCTTTCACTGGACACCAACAACTTTGAACTGTTTACCTTGACCTTGGAAATTTATGTACTTTAAAAAACTTTAACCTCAGCCATAACTTTTGAACGGTAAGGGCTAAAGCTTTCATACTTTATATATGTTATCCATGTGAAAAGACCTTTCATTGGAAACCAAGAACTTGAACCCTTTCGTCTTGACATTGGAGTTTGACCTACTTTTTAAAAACAAACCTTGACCATATTTTTTGAAGGGTTAGGGCCAGGGCTTTCATACTTCACAAATTCAATCTGTGTGATAAGACAATTCATTGGATACCAACAACCTTGACCATTTAACCTTGATCTTGGAATTTGAGTTACTATTTAAAAACTTTAACCATTTCCATATTTTTGAACGGCTAGGGCTAAGGCTTTCATACTTCACTTATTTCTTTAGAAACTAACAACTTTGACCCTTTGACCTTGACTCGGAGTTTTACCTACCTTTCAAAAAATTATCCTTGACCATAACTTTTGAACAGGTGGTGCTAGGGCTTTTATAGATCACTATTGTATTTCTTGTGAGAAAACCTTACTTTGGGTACCAACATATTTAAATTGCATTAAAGAAAAGTTCCATCTGATCTTCGCTATGTTGCCTACAGGGGACATCCGTGTTCACAAACACATTCTTGTGTTTTTTTAAATTAATGTCATCTAATATCTAAAACCTTGGTTTATTTAAGATTTTTAAGGGTATGTATGTTTTTTAAATTTCTTGTTGGTAAGTCAATATTCTGATATGTATCTTTTTAAGGTCTGAGAGAAAGTTCTGTAGCTGATGCAAGATTTATGTTTGACTGGCAACACTCAAGTCAAGAACACATTTTGTATTTGGTCTGTAACATTTCATTTATATATTAATTATTTTTTTTCTTTTTTGATCACAACAATAATGCTTTCACCTGAAACCTCTTTATTTAAAGTTAAAATTTACAGGTTTCAAATAACCATTCAACAATTTAAATAGTTGTAACAATTCAAACTTTGTTTGATCCAACTTGAAAGCCAAATGTCAAATTCTGTTTGCTTTTTTATAGATGCATACAATGTCACATTAAAAACATTTCCCAAATGCTGTAAAAGAAAATAAAATCAATAATTTTTAAAGTAGATGCAATTTATAAAAAAAGCAGAAAAGAAAGTTTGCCCTTTGTAATGAAAATGATGGGCATAAACATTATTTTATTGATAGGCACATTATTGTTGAAGCTGTTAAAGTGAAGACAAGAGAATGCTGGCCAGGTATATATTGCTACAAGGCTGATCGTGACTTTTGATAGATTGGCAATCCAGTACAGAGAGCAAAACGCAGAGGTGAGAAGGATGGCCGGTGTTTTATGTTTTGTCTATTGGGTGCCAGATTAGTTTAACAGGTATTGCACAGGTCTGTCAGGGAAAGTCATCTACAAGTTATATCTACACAGACCAGATGATTGTTTTCGTTTAATGACACAACTTGGTCAGATATAACCGGACTGTTGGAAGATTAAGCTGATAGTTTTTGTTTATGTTGAGTGATGTAACCTTTTCCACTTGTCAGAATTCTGGTGACAACAAAATGTTGGACCTAGAGCTATACAAAGAAACAGGTATTTTTTTTATTTTTTTTCAGAAATGCATAAAAAAGTTAATGGAAAATTTGCATACATGTTTTAAAGAACTTTTCAGCTTTTGATATATTTTTTATTATAGAAAAGCTAAAGAAAAAAAATAGAGGTTTAAAGGAATTTAAACTGACTTTGAATGAAAAGCCAGTAACTAAAATAATTTAATACATCCTTTAAATAAATGGATTTTAAAAAAAATTAATGGAAACTTTTCTTCAGCTGCAGTATATTTATATTACTGTTTGAAATATGAAAGCATTATTTACAGATATCTTTATGAGCATTTTAAATTTTTGAAGTAAGCAAATAATTGTTCGTTTATAAATATAATTTTGAAGAAGAAAGACAGTGATGTAATTTACTTTGTATGCCTTTGTGAAAAAATCCCTGAACATGAATAACTCCCCTTAAGAGTGATTGTTACAAGATATTAAGTTATGACAAATCGCTCAAAATGAAAACACTCCTATTCAAATGATTTTAAATGCCTGTGAACTTGAATAATATATCCCCAATAACATTCCTAACACGAGAATGCGTGTAAGTCTCTAATTGTTACCATGTTTCAACTAGGTCTCAGTTTTGGTTCTTTGGAATAAAATATGAGTTACAAGTTGCAGAAAAACATAATTTAATTAAGTGGCAGATGTTTTAAATCAAGCAAAATTTGATAGATTTTTGGATTGGTGAGAAAATTTTACAAAAATATTAGGAAATGGTGTTTAGACATTCTTCTGATATTAAACAATATTTTCTTCACTAACTCAATTTGTTGAGAGCAGTTTTTGATGAGGCCCATCAAAAAATCGAAGAAATTTTTATTAAATAAAGGACAGGAGGAGGAATACTCAATTAAATGCATATAATGAAAGGTTAAATATATTGATGATCTAGTAATTGGTTAACTGCATTACTGAATATGTATTTATTGTCGTTAATTAATTGCTTGTACATGTTTGATTAGATAGTGCATTAGGTGTCACTGTTGTAGCCTATGGGTAGAAAAAGCGTAAAAACACATGCAATGTCAGCAGAGTTTTTATTTTCTAATGGCTCATTCTTGTTACACTACTAGAGAGTTAATGCCCCTCTAACAGCATTGTTATGTGCACTAAAGCAGTGCTTTAGTAGAAGAGTATGATGGAATTATGATTAACTATTCATTGTTGTATCATAAATAATCATTCACAACTGCATCTGTTATAATTCATAGTCTCTTCATAGTTACAGAACACATGAGATGGAAATTATTAGACATTTTTCTAAAAATCAATAAATAATCTTGCAAAAGTTTTTTTTTTTTTATTCTTTCTTTTTTTTTTGTTTGAAAAAATTAAAAGAGTATATATTGAACATTGGTTATTTACCATAGTTGTTTATTTCTTTTCTAACTGATTCCCCCATACATGGCAGCTTATGCCACGACTCCCACGAGGTATCCCAAGAAAGGTCTTGTCACCACTGGCGGATTAAGGGGGGGGGGCGTGAGGGGGCGCACGCCCCCCTAAAATTTTCAAAGTATGATGTGACTTATATTTATAATGCCACACTTTGGTACAAAACTAACCAAACCACTGTTTTTCTGCCTGGATTTACTCTAAAATACACAAAAATCCCAAGTATCCAGGGGGCTGCGCCCCTACCCATTCAAAGTATGGTATGACTACGTCGTACCATGGTACATCGCTAAGCAATATACCATTATTAGTAAGTAATCAGTAATTAAATCGTTTATTATAGGGGCATGTGTTACAATACAATGAGAATTGAGAAACATTCAATACAATTATTATTCAAACATCCGGACCTATATGCCACTTTAAACAAAAATAATTGAAAACTAGTGCTAATTGTAACGGGGACCGTTCCAGATGTTCCCCAAACGCTCCCCAACTTCCTTTTGGTGCCATATTCCCTGTAATCTCTATTAAATAAGAGAATACTTTATGGAATTTAGACTTAATCAAGATCTTCCCAGAAAAATATAAAATATATTTTAAAAATAGGCATTGCACGCGTGTTCATGTGCGTAACGACCATATTACCTTGTCTACACCATCTAAAATTTTAATATACTTAATATCAAAGCATTTAATCCAAAAGTATTAAAAAATACACTCATTCGAGTGTATTTTCAATTTTAGTCATTTCACGTGCACGCACGTGCAAGCACGTGCATAATGACTACACCTTCTTGTAGGAGTCCCTTATATTTATCTATGTTCTAAATCCCATCCTGTTTGGTGGAAAAACAAGGGAGTTATGGCCATTTGAAGTTTCAGCCAATCAGATTGCAGCACACATGCATGCGCGTGATTTCATAAATTTTTATCTCTATCGCATTGAGGGATATCTAAATGAATAACTATATTTTAAAATTCCAAACATTTCGTCAAAAAACAACGGAGATATAGCCATATAAATTTCAGCCAATCAGATCGCAGCACACGTGCATGCGCGTGATTTTATGAATTTTTTTCTACATAATATTTTAGGATATCCTAATGCATGACTATGTTTTAAATTTCAAAGCATTTCGTCAAAAAACAAAGGAGATATAGCCATTTAAAGTTTCAGCCAATCAGATTGCAGCACGCTCGCATGCGCATGCTTTCATGAAAATTTTTATATATCATGCTGTAGATCTTCATAATGTAGGACTATGTGCAAAATTTCAAAAGATTATGACAAGAAACAAGAAAGATATTGAGACTTTAGTTTCAGCCAATCAGAGCGAAGCGCACGTGCATGCACGTGAGATCTTGCTATTTTGACCATGCCATCTTGTCAATACTACTAATATATCCTTACATTATGAGTTTCAAAAAAATTCATCCAAAAAAAGAAAAGTTACAGCAATATCCATTATATTGGTCATTTCACGTGTTGCACGTGCGCGCTCTTGCAAGCACGTGCGCGCAAAATGACCTTCGTTTGGCAAATCTGCATAACATGTCTACTGACCCTAAAAACATTTTACCTTAGTCGGATGTGTAGTTTACAAGATCATTCGTGGACAGAATTTTCCCAGGAAGAAGAAAAATAATAATAATAATAAGAAACAGAGTAAAAACAATATGTTCCCCAACTTCGTTTGGGGAACATAAATATGCACTATTATTGTGCCTGGTCTTACTCTAAAATACACGAAAACCCAGGAGCTTCCGGGGGCTTCGCCCCCTGGGCCCCCACCAGGGCTTCGCCCTGGACCCACTGGGGGCCTTAAGGCGGCCCCCAGACCCCTTGCCTCAACAAAATTATCCACGCCCCCCCTAACCACAAATCCTGTATCCGCCCCTGGTCACAAGGAAAACACCTGTGAAATATGAAAATCTAGTCCAACTTCAAAAGTTGTGGTTAAGGTTTAAGTTTTTTTATGTTTTTTTTTTTCATATTTCAAAGACCCTCCCCCGCCCTCCCGACACCAATTTATTGGAGTTTAGTTTAAAGATGCAGATTTTACATCTTCATGCTAGTTTATTTTGAGAATTCTATTTTTTCAACCAAAATTGAATAATGTATCCATGTGTTGGTAAATGAGTTATTTAATGTTTCAGTTGTTTATAAAGTTTGAACCCTCAATCAACATTAACTCAATTATTAATTAAAAAAAGCTTTATGTACAACATATTCATTATCAACCACAGTGTGTTTTGTACTGATTTATATTTGTTTCACATAAAAATGTTGAAAACTTATAAACACGTTTAAGTATTTATTTATTTTGTAAAATAAACACGTTGAAGTGTTTAAAAATTGACCTTTGAACATGTTTAAGTGATTATTATCTGTTGCATCAAATAAACATGTTTAAATGTTTAGGTTGAACACATTTATTTATTAAACATGAAATATTTAAATTTTAAACACTCACGGTGTTTATGTAGTAAACTCTAAGTGTTTATTCAGTGTTTAATCTTTAAACATTTTGTGTTTTTGAAGTGTTGAATATTAACCCTCATATGTGTTTAGAATTTAAACATTCTAACGTGTTTATTTCTTAAACACTTCTTGAGGTGGTTAAATTCTAAACGTGTTGAAGTGTTTATTATCTGTTGCAATATGGTGTTTATTTATAAAACACTTATTTTTTACAGTGTAGAATTATACAACATTCAATCAACACTTATATGAAATTCTAAATAAGAAATTCAAATTTATGCTGTTTTACCTATTTGTTTTACTTAAATAAATATTGCTGAATTTGTTACTTTTATAATGCAATTTGAATTTTGTTTTTCATCATTTGTCCTCGTAGGTTAATAAGAGAGCACCACATTAAATTGTAGTAATAAGAATACAGAAATTCAAACTCAGCTGTTGAATTAATATGGTTCTAATGCTAAAGTCAGTTTCAAATCTAGCAACGAAAATTTTGTAAAGAAATTTTAACGAATCAGAAATGTTTTCTTGTCGCATCCACATGTGAAATTAATTCTAAATATTATAATTCATTCGTAAGAGATTATTGCTTCTTGAATTCATTTAAACTGGATTAAACTCGATTGTGTACTTTTGTTGTTTTATCGTCTGACTATAGGGCCCATGTCTGCAAGTAGAACCTACGCACAAATAATTTCTAAAATGAGGCAAGCTAAAATGAGGCAAGCTATTTACAAACATGGTGATGAAACAAGAATAACATTCTCCTTCAAAGTCATCATTTAGCAAGTTCTACTGTCGATACATGAGTACCATTTAGTATAAGGAGCCGCACTAGGGAGGTCAACAATTTTTTCGAAAATTGGGTAGAAATTGCTGGATTTTGATTGCTTAGTGGGGTAGGGAGGTTAACCCAGTGTACTTTTAGCCTCCCCGAGCAATGCCTTAACAACAAAGTCTTCGTGTGAAATTTTCAAAACTTGGACATTTCTTTCCTTACCATTTACTTTTGAATTTAAGGCATTAGTAATAATACTTTTTTTTGCTTTTTTACACGATTGCACGTATAAATTCTAACAAAGAAAAGAAGTATACTTGAATGATAAAATTAACGAGAAAATAATTTACTTTAAATTTATGGACCCTTGTGTCTTAAATAAATATTGAGGTATCAGCACTAAGACAAAGGTTTGAAAACACTGACGATCATCTGAATATCAAACTATTTAGCTGAAATCAAGTATACACTGCTTAAATCTTTCCTTCTTGATTCGATTTATTCCGTTAACCCCCTCCCCCTTTTTTCTCCTTTATGAAGGAATTATACAAAATAATTTTAATTAAGGAAAGATTTCTATTTATTAAATTTCACGTTATCATTAGGTCAAAAACACACTTTTAGTCGACCTTAATACTTAATAGAACGTGCAGGCATGTAAAGGAAGCATATAAATCATTTCTCGTGAAATTTAGACTTTTTAAAGAAAATTTAAGTTTGATTAATTACATTAACTGTTGATAAACGTAAACTATTATTAACTTTTGCATAAAGATAAAACAGTGCCTACGCAGCATTGTTAAGGCTTGAAAAAGGGGGCGGGGCCTAATTTATACGGGAAAAGTATACTGTGACGTCACACAAAATTATGACTTTCATGTATTTCTCATAATACCTGAAAATGAAATAATTTGCAACTTATAACTGTATTAGCAAAATAAACAACAGT
Source organism: Saccostrea cuccullata (assembly GCF_032062105.1). Taxonomy (NCBI): domain Eukaryota; kingdom Metazoa; phylum Mollusca; class Bivalvia; order Ostreida; family Ostreidae; genus Saccostrea; species Saccostrea cuccullata. Next base: position 12,894 of record NW_026928284.1, on the reverse strand, counting down.
ATAACTTATCAATGCATTAAAAAAAGTTCCTTGTTAAATCCCATGTAGCTGGTTTTAAACAAAGCACTGATCACGATGAACTTGTAAACATGACGTCATATTGGTAAAAATGACGTATTTCATGTGCTGTGATAGGCAGATTGAGGAATTTTTTAACAATGAAAAATGCATTTTATTATTAAACGGAATATTATTTACAGATTTTAAATAGTTGATAAATACCAATGCATATCCTCTGTTTACAGCAATTTTTAATTAACTAGCAAGAGAATGTATTTTATTAATGATGTCTTATTTTTATGTACAGTTACGTATATTTTACATCGAGATGCCTCATTAAATCGTAGTTTTGCAAGGGCATACACTTATAAGTACACAAAATATTTGGTAAAAGTCAAACATATTTCGACATTGGCTTATTTACTTATTACTTATTATTTTTATTTATTTACTGATTACTTATTATACCCCCCTTGAAAAGCAGGAGGGTATATTGTGATCGTTAATTCCGTCCGTCTGTACGTCCGTCCGTCTGTTCGTCTGTTACGCTTTGGGGTACCTATCTCTTATCCGCAACTCCTCTCATATCACTGAATGAAATTTGATGAAACTTTCACAGAATCTTTATTACATAATGCCATTGTGCACCACCTATTTTACTTTTTGATACGACACATATTTTGGGTTTCCCGGCCACAGCAAAACATGGACTTTGCCATTACAACTATATGGAGGCGGGGGGTACATTGTGCATGTCCTATTTTATTTTTTTATTCGACACGTATTTTAGGTTTCCCAGGCAATAGCAAAAGATAGACATTGCCATTATCTTCTTACCTATGACGTCGCACATAGAGTCTTCTGGAATAACATTTGATATTCGACGAGTTTTTCCTCTTTACACATTAAGCAAAACATGGATATTATGGGAGGCGGGGGGGGGGGGTATCATTTAGTGAGCTCATTGCTCACAGTACCTCTAGTTATACCCCCGCTTGAAAAGCGGCAGGGTATATAGTAATCGGTATTTCCGTCCGTCCGTCCGTCCGTCTGTTACGCTTTGGGGTACCCATCTCTTATCCGAAACTCCTCTCATACCACTGAATGAAATTTGAGGAAACTTTCACAGAATCTTTATTACATATTGCCATTGTGCACCTCCTATTTTACTTTTTGATCCGACACATATTTTGGGTTTCCCGGCCACAGCAAAACATGGACTTTTTTAGGTCACCTGAGTAAACTCAGGTGACCTATTGCCATCTGTTTTCGTCCGTCGTAGTGCGTCAGTGCGTTGTGCGTTGTGTGTCGTGCGTTAACAATTGAACATTTTCATCTTCTTCTCTGCAACCACTGAACCAATTTCAACCAAATTTGGCACAAAGCATCTATGGGTGAAGGGAAACAAAAATTGTGAATTTCATGATCCCTGCCCCCCTGGGGCCTGAGGGGTGGGGCCAAAACCACTAAAATTAGTGCAATCTTTGAAAATTTTTACTCCTGGACATCAAGCAGTCATACTGTTACCATAATTGTAATCAGCATTGAGTCCTCTACCAAAATTGTGAAATTCATGGCCCTGGGGTCAGGGGTTCTAGTGCTAGGGCGGGGCTAAATAAGTATATAGGGAAAATGCATTATTTCTTTGAAAATCTTCTTCTCTGCTCCTGGGTATTAAATAAACCAACTAAGTGCATAGTTATGATGAGCAATAGTGCCTCTACCAAAATTGTGAATTTCATGGCCCCAGGGTCAGCGGTTCTGGTGTTAGGGTGGGACTCTATAGATTATATAGTGAAAATACACGAATTCTTTGAAAATTTTCTTCTTTGTTCCTAGGTATTAAATAAACTAAGTAAGTGCATAGTTATGATGAGCAAGAGCACCTCTACCAAAATTGTGAATTTAATGGCCCCAGGGTCAGCGGTTCTGGTGTTAGGGCGGGGCCTATATTGATTATATAGTGAAAATACATGAATTCTTTGAAAATCTTCTTCTTTGTTCCTAGGTATTAAATGAACTAACTAAGTGCATAGTTATGATGAGCAAGAGCGCCTTTACCAAAACTGTGAATTTTATGGCCCCAGGGTCAGCGGTTCTGGTGTTAGGGCCGGGCCTCTGTTGATTATATAGTGAAAATACATGAATTCTTTAAAAATTTTCTTTCTCTGCCCTAGGTATTAAATAAAATAACAAAGTACATAGCTATGATGAGTAAGAGTGCCTCTACCAAAATTGAGAATTTTATGGGCCCAGGGTCAGAGGTTCTGGTGTTATGGCGGTACTCTATTGATTATATTGTGAAAATACATGGAACCTTTGATTTTTTTTTCTCTGCTCCTAGGTATTAAATAAACTAACTAAGTGCATAGTTATGATGAGCAAGAGTGCCTCAACCAAAATTGTGAATTTTATGGCCCCAGGGTCGCGTTTCCGGTGTTAGGGCGGGGCTCTATTGATTTTATAATGAAATTCTTATAAATTCTTTGAAAATTTTCCTTTCTAGGTATTAAGCAGGTGAACATACCTATATAGTTATGATGAGCAAGGGTCCTAATCTTCCAGAATTGTGAATTTCAAGGCCCCTGGGTCAGGGGTACCATAGACAGGGGGGTACATACACTAAAAATGAATGAATTGTTTGAAGTCTGCTCCTTGGTATTAATCAAATATTTTTGAAAAGCAAGGATGCCTTTTTAAAAATTATGCAATGTTTGGATCTAGGCCTAAGGGTCAGGGGTTCATGTGTGAAAGGGGCACTACTGATTACTTGACATGCATTTTTTGCTCCTCTACCCTGCCTTTGGGTATTAAGTAACCAAACTAAGCAACTGCTAAGTGTATAGTTATAATGATCAATGGTGCCTCTATCAAAATTGTGAATGTCATAGCATCTGACTTAAAACATGAATTAAATTCAATCACTGGAAAGTTGTTGCATAATGCTCAGGTGACCTATAAGGCCCATGGGCCTCTTGTATAATTTTATTATCTCGGCAAGTATCACGAAGAATATATGTGAGCTGTGCGAAGATTTTATTGCCAATAGTAGAATACGGATTCCATTTAATAAAACTTACCGAGACAAAGCAAACTCGACGGGAACAAGAGTGAAGTTTTCCGTGTAAACATATCCCCTCGCTGCATTACTTAAGTCTGGTATAATAGACATTACCGTCGATGAAGACATTCCTAATGGATCAAAAATCTCCTTTTTTATCAACTCTTCCCATGTCTTCCCGCCCAAATGTTCGGATATGATCATAGCGAGGGCATAATTCATTCCGCTGTAAAGGAAACCCTGTCGTAAAGGTTTGGTCCCATTCAAGTACTTAAATCGCCTGAAATTAAAAAAAAAACATTTTTACATCCATACAAAAAATTTCATACCCTATTCTATTAATATTTTAGACGGGTAACAAAGGAGTAGTGCAAATAAGAAAAAGGTCAAAGGCGAATATTTGTTTTTCATTAGTGATATATATATATAAGAGACTGAATATAATTCATGAAAGATGCTATTTGTAGGAAAATAGTAATCTTTTTTTTTTTAAATAGTAATCTTATCCTGTGACAGTAACCTTGAGGTTTTCATTGCCGTTTCGGAAAGACTATGATAAAAATAAGCAGATAAACTTGTAAAACGTAACTTGAAAAAAGTCTTTACATTTAGTTCTTGTAATGAAGGTATAGAATGCAGGAAAAAAAAAATTACATAACAAGTGCAGAGAGCGTGTACGTGTAGTGAAGTTGAATTGGAATAATCCTTACGTCAGTAAATTAGTTCTCGTGAGATTGAGATCCAGCTTCATCAGGTAATGACCAGGGATTCCAAGTTGTTGCGACAATATGTCATTGACGTCTGCTAGTCTGTTCCTCTCAGCGTCGGCAAAGGTGAATGTTGGACCTAAAAGTTCTTTGATTTTGGACTGAGCGCTCAAGCTGAAATAAATGACCATGAATGTTATTAAGGTCATTTTAAAGAAATTGTCACGCTTACGAGTCAAGTAAAGAAAGTTCACAAACTTAATATAATTTTAATTTGCTAAAAATTATTTTTACTCAATATTTAGTTCTTTCTTAATTTTTCCTGATTGTCCATCACAAATTTATACGCACTTTCCACTTCTTCCAATCTGCTTCATTAGAAGTGTTGCACCAAATGCTTTTGACATCGAGGCTATTTCAAACAGAGTTTGATTGGTCACTGGTCTTTTAGTTGTGATGTCTGCCACTCCATAACCCTTTGCCATAAGGACTTTTCCATCTTTGACTACACTAATTGTTAAGCCAGGGGTTAGATTTCGACATTCAAACACCTGTAAAGACATTCAAAAATATTCCTGCTGAAAGAGGAATGCTAGGAATGCATGGGATGCAAATTCAAGTTGCATTATATGAAATATTTCACAGGAGAGAGATAAATACAGAGTCAATGGAGCACAAGAATATATCTGCATTAAAAATGTATTTAGTAATACGTTGATAACTATAACTTAAGCAATTTTGTCTATATTTTGATTCTCTTGTTCATGTTCGTATCCTTCCTATAACAGCGTGTCACTTTGTTGGATCAAGCGTGCAAAATGTTCACATGTTGTTCATCGCATTGCGCATCGATTGGATGTTTGATTTCAATGAAATTAATACTACATCGTATATGAAATAGAGAATATCCAGCAATACACAAATAATCCTGACCAATCGCATATAAAGTTTGTTTCCAAGGACGGCATTTGTAAAAGGCAACAACACGTGGTCAGTCAAAGCCATTGTTGCCTTCTCTGTTCATATGAAAGTCGTACTCTTTTCATTGAAATCAAACATCCAATCGATAAGAAATATTGTAATCAACATGTAAAACTCGCTCCATTCAACAAAGTAACACGCTGCTATTGGAATGATATTAGTTGACTCAAGACACGAGAGCATCTCGGCGAACCATTTGTAAACAGATCAGACAAGTGACATTTAAATAAATGATAATTGATAAAAGGGGTATCACCAATCTTGTTTAAAGTCAATTTTAAGCAAATTCTAGGGATGATTCAACAACCTTGATTGCAAATGCAATCTGTCATTATGACCGGTCAGCGGTGTTCTCTGTTCTACTGCAGTTTCCTTATTTTTCGCGAATACTTTTTATCGCGGAATGACTCTTTTACGTCTAATCGCGAGAACAATAATTTGCGAGTAGACGGTTGATCGACAAGAATTTTTTTCACTGATTTAAGCACTTTTTAGCTCACCTAAGCCGAAGGTTCGAGTGAGCTTTTCTGATCAAAATTTGTTCGTTGTCTGTCGTCGTCGTCGTAATCTTTTCACATTTTCATCTTCTTCTCAAGAACCACTGGACCAATTTTCAACCAAACTTTCTACAAAGGCTCCTTGGGTAAAGGGAATTTAAGTTTGTTAGAATGAAGGGCCATGCCCTCTTACAAGGGGGCATTTTAAAAAAAAATCTTTTTTCTAAGAACCACTGGGTTAGGAAAGATGAAACTCATGTTGAATCATCCTCAGACAGTGTACATTCAAGTTTGTTCAAATCATGACCCCCAGGGGTAGGATGGAGTCATAATGGCCAATCAAAGTTTTACATACGAATATATAGGAAAAATCTATTAAAAACGTCTTCTCAAGAACCTCTTGGCCAGGAAAGATGAAACTCATATTGAATCATCTTCAGATAGTGTACATTCAAGTGTGTTCAAATCATGGTCCCTGGGGGTAGGGTGGGGCCACAATGGCCGATCAAATTTCTACATAGGAATATATAGGAAAATCTTTAAAAAAATTCTTCTCAAGTACTGTAAAGCCATGATTAGTGATATTTTATGGAAGCATCCTCAGATACTGTAGATTCTAATTTGTTCAAAACATAACCCCCAGGGATAGGGTTGGGTCACAATGGCAGTGGATCCAAGTTTAATAAAAACACAAAATGAAGTACGATAAGCGTGTAACAAATTTATCAAGTGGCGTTCATTTTTCTGTTAAGCGAAAGGAAACATCTTTTTACCAAGATTAAATTGACATTCTTTCATTCCAATCTTTATGTTTAAAAAGTAAAATGTTAGTGTTATGAACTGTTTCGGATGTCCTTTAATGAGAAATTTCAAGTTCGACTTTTGGGGGTATCGTCATTACAGCTTCAATCACTATAATGAATAATGAGGCCAAATCAAATGGAATTTTGGTTACATTTTCATTAAAGATGATTTTAAACATTAGATAGGTAAACTAGAAAACACATAAGGAAAAATAAAATTGTTTCACATTGTGTACCTGAATCTCAGTATACCCTCGTGATTGACCACCACTACTGCTTGACCACCAGTGTCAGCTACACAAATATCGAGGTTATTGTTTTCACATACGTATTTATGAGATCCATCAGATGAATATAGACGATTACCTTCATTATCAAACTGAATGGATTGTTTCATTGTGGAGCCAGAGTAACGGAAAACTTGTGATTGTTTGTCGTCATCTCTTTCCATAGTGATTAACAGGTCACCAGAGAAAGTACTACACACACCTTGGGGTCTCCAGTTCTTTAGTTCGATCAGCTCCTTCACGTTTTCATTCTTCACGATGTTCACAGTTCTATTTTTGTAATCAGTGTAAATAAGTCCTCCTCTTCTTGAAACAGTTATGTCTGCTGGCCTTTTTCCTGACTTTGTAGTGATTCTCTTGATTGGAGGCTCCTGATGGAAACTGTCTCGTAGAGAGAGCTGATTGCTACTATAGAGTGCCATGGTACTGCCATCTCCACATACCCAAAAGGTTTCATTTTTCAAACCGGCAAGATTTAGAGGGCAGCCTGAAAAGGTAATACCGTTTGAAGTAAACTTTGGATTCTCAAGTAGCTTTTTAACTGGTGGTACACATCTAGTTTCCGGCGGTATTTGATCAAAAAAAGAAGACGTCGTGAACTTTTTGTGTTTTCTTTATACTGTATCTATGCTCATCGGATTGATCGAAATCTGATATTAAAGCCCCAAATAGTTTATGTAGTTCTTCCATTTGGATTGTCTCTGGAGTGAACTTGGGGACGGAGGGCAAAATCTTTTTGGGAATATTTTTATATTGATCTCCACGTGATTTTACACTGCATAGTTTTGAAAAGTCATTAGAGTCTACAGCAATACCTAGGGTATTAATTTCATCTGTAATGTCAGCAAGATTCTTGTTGATTTCATCAAGCTGTGTCTGTAAAGTTTGTAACTGCGAGGTTTTCATTTCATCAAGTTGGGTAGTAAGTTTCCTGACAAGTTGGTCAATTTCTCTGTGCCATTCCTCTCCATGTTTTGCTATGGCTGTTGAGAGATCTCCATATTCCTTCTCTAACTGACTCATTGTCTTTTGCACATCAACCACTATGTCCTGGTAGGTGGGATAAATTGTTTCATTTAATTCATTTTGTTCTTTCCTTATCAAGTCTTTCTTTTCACCCAGAACCTCTACGATTTTCGATAACTTATGACTGAGATGTTTACCAGAACCCAAGCAAGTGTGACAGACCGGGACATCACAATGTCTACAGTACATCTCACATTGTTTTTTTCCATGAGATGCACAAGGAGGGAAGAGAGGGGTGGAATTCCTACACTGAAATTTAACAACTTTGTGATTCTTCGATTCATCAGTTGAGATATGTTCTCCCACACAGGCCTTACATAACTGGACAAAGCACGTATCACAGTGCATCTGCACTATAGAAGTCTCACACAGGTCACATCGCATCAAATCCTGAGCACTGGTAAGGGGGTCCATAACTAGCTCTTGTGGCTCTGAATATAATAAAAGTTTTATATAGATATATATGGGCTGACAATATGTGACAGAACACAGTTTAAACTTGTACAGAGAATATCACAAGCTGGGTACCTTTGTAAGGATTCATGTTTTGTACTTTAAAATTTCAATTTTACTGGTCAGATAACGTTATACTAATAAACGTTTTCGAGCATATACTTATTTTTTGTTTTGATTTTTAGATGTGTTTTTAGAATAGTTATTTTTTTTATAATACCTATTTAATATTACATGTAAATAATTCCTTGCAAATTAATGTGTATAGACTAATTCCTGTATTAATCTCCACAATTTTACCTGTGATAGTCTAATGAGCTAATGCCAGCTTCGAATTTTGTAATTTTACATTTGCCGTGTTTATACAAAAAGCCAAATTGAATAATGAAATTGATTTCAGTGTCAGTATCGTAGAAATATGCAGGCAAAACTCGCTTTAAAGTAACGTCAGAATAAGCTACAGTGAAGTTAATGAAAATGTAACGGTGTGGAACAGCACGAAATTCAAATATTATGTTTTTAGTGCATGTATGCTTTTAAAGTCTAGTGTAAATAATTGGTATCATGTAAATCAAACAGACTTGCACGTAGGCATATTTTTCATGAAGCTCTAGCCCTCTATGAACTATTATGTCTAAATAACTTGTGTTTTTGATTTACACACCAACAATGCACAAAAATCATTCCTTAGATGATATAATAAAACATTAAGAAATGTATCATTGTGGAAGTTTGCACTAGAACTATTGCTTTGCCCTAGGAATTTGTCCTGGCCTAAAGGAACTGCAATTATGCTCTGGTCCTCAAAGAAGTTATTCAGTGCATAAACAGGTTTTAATGTTGTTGGGGACACTAACATGCGAAGGCCGGGAGTTGAGTGTAGGATAAAACAAACTACAGAAGTATTTTTTCCGTGTGGTAATTATTTACGCTATGTACGCGGTCACAAATTCTCCATAATACTCAAAATACTTGTAAGGAGTACAGTGAGAGTTTAAGAAATCCATGTAATTTTCTATCCACGGACTAAAGAGAAATAGAGATTCCGCGGAATTATGACCCCGTTGCATTAAATCTTTGAAAATCTTTTTCTTTGTTCCTAATTTGAATAAACTAATAAAGTTCATAGTTATGATAGCAAGTGTCCTCTACCAAAATTGTAAAATTCATCCCCCAGGGGCAGGGGTTATGGTGTTAGGGCGGGGCTCTATTGATTAATAGTGAAAATGCTTTAAAATTTTTTTAAAAAATTTTAAAACCTTCTCTCTCTAGGTATTAAATAAACTAACTAAGTACATAGTTATGATGAGCAAGAGGCCCTCCCAAAATTGTGAAATTCAGGGCCCCAGGGTCTGGGGTTCTGGTGTTAGGGCGGGGCTTATTGATTATATAGAGAAAATGCATAAAATCTTTGAAAATCTTCTTCTCTGTTCCTGAGTATTGAATGAACTAATTAAGTTCATAGTTATGATGAGCAAGAGTGCCTCTACCAAAATTGTAAAATTCATGGCCCTGGGGTCAGGAGTTCTAATGCTAAGGTGGGGGTAAATAAGTATATAGTGAAAATGCATTAAATCTTTGAAAATCTTCTTCTCTGCTCCTGGATTATATAATCTAATTCAGGACATAGTTATGATGAGCAAGAATGCTTCTACCAAAATTGTGAATTTTATGGCCCCAGGGTCAGGGTTATGGTTTTGGATGTGGCTCTATAATGATTATATGGTGAAAATACATTACATCTATGAAAGTCTTTTTCTTACCCCTGGGTAAAAGCAAATATCTTTAACAATTTATGATGGGAGGGGTCTCTTCCAGAATTGTGAATTTAAGGGCCCCCTGGGTAGGATACCAAAATGGGGGGGGGGTTTACTTATATACTGAAAAATGAATGGTTTGAAATTGCCCTTTGAAAAAACAAACATTTTTGATAAGCAAGGTGCATTTTCAAAAAAAGTGCAATGTGTAGACCTAGGGTCAGGGGGTTTATGTGTGGTGGGCACTCCCGATTATTGCTGAATATTACTGATTAGTTGACATCTTTTTTTTTCCCCTACCCTGCTTATCCATATTAAGTAAACAAACTAAGCAATTGCTAAGTGTAAAGTTATGAAGAGCAATGGTGCCTCTTTCTAAATTTTGAATGCCATAGCATCTAGCTTAAAACGTGAACCAAATTCAATCATTTGAAAGTTCTTGCATGATGCTCAGGTGACCTATAAGGCCCATGGGCCTCTTGTTTAAAAGTTGTTGTTCAAAATCTTTAAATCTAGGTCAACAGGTCAAAATTTTAAGTTCCAAAGAAAGATCTTTTCAAAAAAACATGCCTTTGGAAAAACCAATTCTAGCTGTTCAAAAAGTTATGACCAAGGTTTACGTTTTTTTTTAAAAATTTAGTCATTTTCTTAGGTCAAAGTCAAAAGGTCAAAAATTTTTTATCCCCTTAAAAGGTTTTGTCACAATGAAGTATGAATGCCCTAGCATCAACTGTTCAAAAGCTTGGGAAAGGGTTAAGTTTGTTATTTTTTTTAAAATGGGTCAAAATTCAAAGTCAAGAAGTCAAATTAGGATGGTACCCATGGGAAGGGTTTTTCAAAAAACTGTACAGTCATGTAAAATATGAAAGCCATAGCCCCACCCACTCCAAATTATGAGCAAGGTAAAGTTTTTGCGGACAAATGACACACAGTCGGACGGACAGGGCAAAAAAATTTACAGTAAAACTCGGTTATAGCGAAGTCCTGGGGAACTGTGAATTTAATTCGCTATATCCGTAATTCGTTATATCCGTATAACGAATTCGTATAACCATTATAACGAATTCGCAATATGCATGTTTTCCTTCAACTGTTTCTACCAAATATCATAGGCGTCGGAACCGGGGGGGGGGGGGGGCTAGGGGAGCTTAGCCCCCATTTTTTTCCAAATATATACTTTCTAAATAAATTTCACACTACTTGGGTGGTTTCCCCCCCCCCCCCCCCCCCCACACTTTCTACAGATACGTCTTAGTATGGGTTAAAAATGGGGAAAGTGGTGGTGTTCGGAAAAAAATTTTTGGTACCGAAGTTCGAACTAACCTCCCCCCCCCCCACACACACGAAATAGGATTTTCGTGTTTGGACAATGGACACTTCCTTTTTTTTTTTTTTTGCTTGTCAGGTTTTTTTGGGGAGGTCTAAAAAAATTTTCTTACACTTAGCCCCCCCCCCACTTTTAATTTGCTTCCGACGCCAATGAATATGTTAGAGAAGCAAAAATTATAAAACATACCTTCGATAACTAAGGTTTTATTATGAATTGATATTTGATATTCAAATGCTAAAAGAAAATAAAGTCAGTTCAATTTATCAAACTTTGATATCTTTGAAAGTTCGTTATAAAAGATGTAAATTTCATTAAATTTAACCTCAACGGGACTCGAAATCAGTTTGCTATATCCTTAAATTCGTTATATCAGAGATCGTTATAACAACTTCGCTGTATCCGTGAATTCGCTATATCCGTGTTCGTACTAAAGGAGTTTTACTGTACATGTACTCCTGAATCTGCGATTAAGGGGGCATCAAACTTTGATTTTTTTACTCAAATTATATTATTTCATGAGTAATTCAAACACTTAAATGAAAACTCATTAAGACAGTTTGCCAGATTTTTAAACTTATGTTTTTTCAGTGATACGAATCAAAATAATGCCATGTGCGCATCTTTATTGATATTTATTGATAATGGAATTGATGTACTTATATTAAAGTAACATATAAGTCAAATGAATGCAATGTATAGTTTTTCACGATGTAATGTATAGTATTCCACAACAAGAAATGCAAATCTTCGTGCTAGTCCCGACTTACACTGGCATAGCGTTACTTCTGGGCTCAGGACGTTTTATGAAACGGGCCCCAGCAATGGTGGCTGTCCTGTGTATGGGCGCTAATCACGTGACACACCTGTTTTATCTACCTGTCAGATGTTTACACTTCTTTATGAAAAGATTAAATAACTTATCAATAGCAAATACTGACTTTTAAAATGCCAGATTTATTTCATAAAATACAACTAGATCAAATTGATAAAACGATGGATTCATCATGTATAACCATCAGCCACTTTCACGAAAGTAAAGAAATATTACAACTCATTTGACTACAGGTCAGTCACAGAAAAATTAACTTTGATTATAGTTTTTGAAAGAAAACATAGGTATTTGATAGTTCACCTGTACATTATCTGTCACAAGACATCTCCAAATGCACTCTGATTTTTTTTAATCTGTGGTCTCTAAGTGACCGAATTTAAAAAATCTGACCAATTATTTATCCTCATTTAAAAAACAAACAATATTATGGGTAGCAGTTCCAAGACTTCTCATATTTTATTGATGACATTTCTTAACATTTCAACAATTACAAAAATAAAATAATACAATGCAAACTGAAGGAGGTTGCTGAAGGGAAGGGGGGGGGGCAAATTGTGACTGAAATATATGCATCACTGGTTCCAAGGTCTTGCTTTCTGCGAATCAGAAGCCCAAATCCAAAATTTACTGGACCCAGTATAGCGGGGGGGGGGGGCACCAATTGTTTGGAGCCCTGGCTTTGTGTAGGGAGGTAAAACCTTGTACTAGAACCTGAATTGAAGAAAACAATCATTTTCTGAAGTGTACATTATGACACTCATTCGAATTTTACTTTTTAATTAGATATGTATTGATTATGAAAATGAAACAATATAGAGATGCATTTATAAGTAATGGATATATGTCGAATACTGCTCTATATATATGTAAAATTATCAGACTGTTTGAGGCCCGTTAGGGCCGAAAACTGTATGATAATTTTACATATAGAAGAATAGTATGAGGCATATATCTTACTTAAAACATTGCCATTTGAATGTCCATAAGTTACCTGGAGGAGTCCTATAATAACACAATAGGAGTTCAGGTACCCATTGTTTTCCATCCGTCTAATAAGTAGATAAAGGAAATGAGACAGTAAAAACAGTGAGTGAACTCTTGTTTCATTTCAGTCATTCAATTGCAGTCGTTTAGCTAAGCAGGACAGTAGTCTTTGGTGA
>NW_026928283.1:0-32474 GCF_032062105.1 Saccostrea cuccullata | reverse complement strand
TAACATTCCTTGAAAATGCATGCTCAGCTTCACGGTCGTGCATTCTGGGAAAACTACTATAGATAGACCGTACGATTACAATTTCGTTGTATCATGTTTTAGCATTAAATAACTGTATTGTGTAGCTTACACTTAAAAGATAACTACATATTTGTAATACTTCAAATTTTACGAGTTTTTCTCTGATGGAAAAGTCCGGGTCATTATCTGATTGTCCTAAACAAAAACAAGGGAGGTTTTTTTCACGTCTGTAATGGTTCAGGCCGTGGATATCGGCCTGGATAGCTCAATCGGTAGAGCACCTGACTAGTGATACAGGGGTCCCGGGTTCGATTCCCAGGCCAGCCATGCATTTTCTCCTTTCCTGTTACAGATTTGGTGCCGTTGACCACCCTTGGAATTGCAGGTGAAAGTCCTGTCAGGGAAAATAAGAACTTCGGTTGTGTCTTCGGGAACGAAGACCATTTAAGGAGGGAGGAATGTAATGGTTCGGGCCGTGGATATCGGCCTGAATAGCTCATTCGGTAGAGCACCTGACTAGTGATACAGGGGTCCCAGGTTCGATTCCTGGTCCAGCCATACATTTTCTCCTTTCCTGTTACACGTCTAAGCACCACCAAAGATAGACTCTTATTTCTTACTGGTCAATTCAGCCAATCTTACATATCCCAGAAACAAGAATTTACACTGAAAATAACGAATAAATCCATTATACGTAAAAAAAATCATTATGTGTATGGTTTTTAATCTAACATTTCTTAATTGACAAAGATGACCCAAAGAACCATGCAACTACTTCGCAGCTTCACATTCGGATTTCTTTATACAACACACACTTTGAGGTAATTTCTAGGTTCCTTTTAACTCCCCTGTATTTTCTTGCTACAATGACAAGAAAGTCTATTCTAAATCCAGCTAAGACAATGCCTCAATCGACATCTTCTCCATATTATATAGAGTCTCCCCCTCTCCAGTAAAGGTCATAAATGTTTCGTTGCGTAAAATTCCAGCGGGTCAACCCCCCCCCCCCCACCCGTTTCTTTACCTATGTGTCCATAAAATACACTTCACAAAACAATTATAATTTTCTCACTCTCCAGCCGCGATAAAGCTTAAAGAATTCAGCAAAATAAATCACTTGATCACGAATCCTCCTTTCTGTGTTTAAAAATTGCTACGGCGCTATAGCTCTTCTATCTATTTAAAAAAGATAATCTTGTAGTTCCTATAGGATTCGTGGTCCATCCCACGTTGTCGACCTTCACTCATCCAAATCCTGCGTTTCTCACGTTCACCGTCATGAAAGTGTTTGACTTTTGGGATTCATACTGGTTTAAGATTTTTTTTTTATATTTAGACACAGGTATAAACTGGGATGCAGCATTGTGTAACAGACAGTTGAGATCAGAACAAAAAATATCAATATATCATTACCACAATCAAATTTCAAAACCTTCTTGGGAGGAAGGAAAAAATAAAACAAAATCTTCAAATAAACGTGTATTTACTCATTTAAATTTGTCACTTTGAATGATAGAATATAGGCCTAGATAGTTTTCGATGGACCCAAATTTAGCAAAAGTTACCTCCCGTTTGTCGCTATATTTGAGATCGACATGGTGAGTTTTCCTCTTTGTCTTACCAAGTTTAAGAAAATATAGCAGAAATATTTGGTAAAAAAATCTTTATTGAATATTCTTTTCTTAATAAAGGAGGCTTCCAAAAATTAATATACGTCAGAAAAATAATGATTCCTAATTCAAAATCGCAAATATAAAAATTTAAAATTGGTTGAACAATGAAGGAATATGAGCATTTGGACCTCCAGTATGGCGGCTAACGGGAGCTAACTTTTGCTAAAATTAGGTCATATGAAAACTATCTATACTCATAGAGGGTTCAAATATTGTCTATTTCTATGGAATATATAGTTTTTTTTGGGGGGGGGGGTGCTAAAAGTAAAAGCAAACTGAGACAGAAACTGTTCATCTTGTTTTTTTTAATTAGTTTTTTTAAGAGTGCCAATATCTCCGAAACCTACGCGTGCTGGTGGCGTTTAAGGGGATGAAGGATGTATGGTCACGTGGCTCAGTTAATTTACGTCATAATCTCTGATAAAATATGTACAAAACCAGATTAAAACCACAGTATTTGTAAAAAAAAAATACTGTTTGTTTGAGTTCACTTTCTTGTATAAAAATAGCTAAAAACATTCAAATTTTCTTGCAAATGGTTTCAAATTACGGAATAGATTGATCCACTCTTCTGTTTCCCTACACTGCGCGTTCAACGGCAGAGGGATAAAACGTACGCTGAACTAGGCCCTTAGGTCCCCTGCTCAGTTCACGACTATCGGTCCTATTTACTCCGCTACAAAATGTAGTGCGTTGCATACGTAAAGTGAAAATAGAATTAATCGTAGTAGTTTGAAGCCTTTACAGTGTAAAAAATAATCCAGAAGATTTATTTTTGTCAAAGGAATAACCATCTGATGGGTATTAGAATAGAAAGAAGGCCGGTGCTGAGCAACATTAACTGCAATATTTAATATAAGATAAAATGATATGTAAAAGTTTAATATTTATTGATTATGTTGGGTGACCTGTGGTCTCCACTATGATTTTATTGTTCTAGGTAAGGTTATAGTATATATATAACACAGTGCCTAACCTCTGATCTCCTTACTTATAGTAAGCGACTCAGAGTAAACGACGTCCAGTCTCAGCATTCACAGATCTCTAACAAGCAGGGGGAGGATAAAGAGCTTGCCCCCTGCCACCCCTACCTTTTCATTTCGCGAGGACTTTTCACCAATCCTATAACATAATGGAATAATCATTTGTTAATAAATCATTACTAGTAATGTCTCCTTTGTCTTCCTTGAGGTTATATGCTTCAATAGGCGATCTAATTACTTTAACACAATTTAGTAAACCCCTGATTTTATTTATCTTACAAAGATGTACCCCCTGTTTTGCAAAATTTGGGGCTGCATGGAGTTCTCCTCCCCTTTTCCAGGAATTAACACATCTACTTCGTAAACCAATCACAACTACATTTAAAAAAAAAAAAATAAAACAAAAAAAATAAACCAATCATTATTTACCTTTGCATGGATACGTATACTGTATTTGAAGACAGGCAAGTTGACTAGTCTTCCAAATTCCATTTACATATATACATTTAATAAATTCGTAGAAATTGTGCACTTTTTGCATGAAAAAAAAAATTACGGTCCCAATTTTTTTTGAGAGAATTTGAAAAATAATTCTACACATACCATGATTTGAAAGTTTTGCCTCCTTACAACTTTTACATCGTAATATTGTACAACATAAGATAACCTTTGTCTCATTCATGTGAAGTATGAAATCCTGAAAGGTACTTGGAAACAGATTTGAAGTTTCTATTTTCTCTATAATATAACGACCTTTATATTTTAATAGCATTTCACACAAAAATTAATTAAAAATCTTATTTCGTTTAAAAGATATTGAAATTTCAAATTTTTCGGCGGCTTTGATTGACATATCCTTGCACTCTCACTAATTTAACTTTATTCTTAATCCTTATAGGAAAAGTGGCAATCTCGTTCTGTATAAATGAAAAATATTAATACTATAATCCAAAAAATTCAGAGTAGACACGTTCGAAAGCAAAACAAACACACAATATATTGTCAGTCCGTGCAGTTGTGGTAAACAAACTGTGACAATTGAACGCACCCGATGAATTCTAAATATAAATATTAACAGAACACGAGCCCTGTTTACAAAAACTATGTACATAACACGAGTGTGCTCGATTTGCTAAACTCTGTATGAATCTCCTCGTTCGGAAAGACGATACTTGTGAAGGTGTTTTGCTTTCTGACATTTCTACTCTGAATAAAATTATTATTCTTGATAAAATTTTAAATATTTCTCATTAAAACACATCAAAATTGCCAATTTTGCTAAGGATTAAGAATAAAGTTAAAATTTGTATAAGTGCAAGAACGTGTCAATCAAACCCGCCAAAAAATTTAAAGATTAAATAACTTTTAAATAAAATAAGATTTTTAATTAATTTTTGTGTGAAATGCTATTAAAATATAGAATTCGTGATATTATACATAAAAAATGAGAAAATATTAACTTCAAATCTGTGTCAAGGTACCTTTAAATGATGCACAATATAAGACTTCCGCTTGTTCCCATAATCTTTATGCGAATACCATAGGTAACAAATTAAAACAGTTAATAAAACCAGAGGTCACTTTATATTGCACATTAAAATGGAGACCAGATGTCATTTTGTATATCAGTAGAGGCCCAGATGTCACCATAATATTTTGCATTAGTAGGGGGACCAGAGGACACCTAATATTGTACATCACTAGGGGGACCAAAGGTCAAATTATATTGTACATCAGTAGGGGACCAGAGGTCACATTATGCTGTATATCAGTAGGGGGACCAGGGGTCACCTTATTTTACATCAGTCTGGGGACCAGAGGACACCTTATATTGTACATCAGTAGGGTGACCAGAGGTCAAATTATATTGTACATCAGTAGAGGGGCAAGAGGTCACCTTATATTGTACATAAGATGGGGGACCAGAGTTCACCTTATATTGTACATCAGTAGGGGGACCAGGGGTCACCTAATACTGTACATCAGTAGTGGGAATAGAGGTCACCTTATATTGTACATCAGTAGGGGGACCAGACGTCATATCATATTGTACATCAGTAGGGGGGCCAGAGGACACCTTATATTGCACTTTACATCAGTGGGTAGACGAGAGAACCTTTATACTAGTATTGTACAGCAGAAGGGGGACTAGAATTCATCTTATTTTGTATATCAGTAGGGGAACCAGAGGTCACCTTATATTGTACATCAGTAAGGGGACCAGAGGTCACATTATATTGTACACAAGTAGGGGGGCCAGATGTCACCTTATATTGTACATCAAGTAGGGGGACCAGAGGTCACCTTATATTGTACATTAGTAGGGAGACCAGAGGACACCTTATATTGCACTTTACATTAGTGGGATACTAGAGGAACCTTATACTAGTATTGTACCTGTATCAGTAAGGGGACTAGAGGTCAACCTATTTTGTACACCAGTAGGGGGACCAGAGGACACCTTATATTATACATCAACAGGGGGACCAGGGGTCATCTTATATTGTACATGAGTAAGGGGACCATAGGACACCTTAAATAATACATCAGTAGGGGGACCACGGGTCACCTTATATTGTACATCAGAAGGTGGACCTAAGGACATCTTATATCGTACCTCATTTGGGGAACCAGTCTACATTTTATATTGTACACCAGTAGGGAGACCAGGGGTCGTCTTATATTTTACATCAGTAGGGGGACCAGGGCTCACCGTATTTTGTACACCAGAAGGGGGAACAGAGGACACCTTGTATTATACATCAGCAGCGGACCAGGGGACATCTTATATTGTACATTAGTTGGGGACATCAATACGGGGACCAGAGGTCACCTTTCATTGTACATAAGTAGGGGGATGAGAGGGCACCTTTTATGTACATCAATAGGGGACCCAGAGGTCATCCTAAATAGTGCATCAGTAGGGGGACCTGTGGTCACATTATATTAAACATCAGTAGGGGACCAGAGGACACCTAATATTACACTTTACATCAAAAGGAGGACCAGAGGGCGCCTAATACTGTACATCAGTAGGGGGCATCAGTAGGAGGACTAGAGGTCATCTTATATTGTATATCAATAGGGGGACCAGAAGTAACCTTATATATTGTACATCAGTAAGGGGACCAGAGAACACCATATATCGTACATTGGTAGGGGGACTAGGGGTGACCTTATATTGTACATCAGAAGAGGGACAGCGATCACCTTATATTGTATATCAAGAGGGGGACCAGAGGTCACCTTATATTGTACATCAGTAGGGGACCAGAGGACACCTTATATCGTACATTTGTAGGGGGACTAGTGTTACCTTATATTGTAAATCAGTAGGGGACCTGTGGTCACCTTATATTGAACATCAGTTGGGGACCAGGGAAACTTAATATTAAACTTTTCATGATTTGGGGGACCAGAGGTAACCCTGTATTGAACATCAGTAGGGGGAACCAGAGGTTACCTTATATTGTACATCAGTAGGGGGTCAGAGGACACCATATATTGTACATCGGTAGGGGGACTAGGGGTCACATTATATTGTACATCAGTAGGGGGACCAGAGGTCACCTTATATTGTACATCAGTAGGGGGACCGGGGGCACCTTATATTGTACATCAGTACAAAATTTTGGAGAAAATACCCTTCCTCATCACAACTTTGTATGTAGTTGTGTATGTGTTTGTATATTTCTTGTAGTTAGTTTGTTTAATATCCAGGGGTAGAGGGAAATATTTTCAAAGAATAAATGCTTTTCATGAATTAATATAAATTTTTATAGCCCTGTCCTAACCCCAGGGACCTTGACCCTGGGACAATGAATTTCACAATTTTGGTATGGAGTCAATGCTTATAATAATTTTGCCAATAGTTTGACTGCTTGATGTCAATGAGGAAAGAAGGGTTTTAAATATTTCATCAATTGTAGTAATTTCACCCAAACATTCTTGCCTTTCAGGGTGGAGGGCAGGGACCATCAATTAAAAAATCTCCCCATTTACCCATAGATGCTGTATGCCAAAATTGGTTGTAAATGGTTGAGGGATTACAGAAAAAAGCTGAAAATGTTCGAATGTTAACGAACAATGCACAGCGCACGACGCCAGAAAAAAAAACCCGATAGCAATAAGTCACATGCGTTGATTCAGGTGACCAAATAATTTGTTCTTTGGTCTCAATATTTATATACAATATTAGGTGTCTTCTGATATCCCTGTTGACTTACAATATAAGGTGACCTCTGGTCTTCTCATTGATGTAAAATATATAGTGTCCTCCGGTTTCTTCGTTGTCGTTCAAAATAGTGTTATCATTAGTTTTAATGATGTACAATATATACACTGAATTGACTACGGAATTTTTTTCCCGTTATTTCCTGATTATGACAATGAGCACACGGCGGGTGTGACCGGTCAGCAGGGGATGCTCACTCCTCCATGGCACCTGATCCCACCTCTGATGTTTCGGAGGTCCGTGTTTGCTCTGCTCTTATTTTGTATATTGTTTAATGGACGTTGAGATTGAATACTGTTCGTTATTTCCATATCCTTACAATATAATGTGACTTCTTGTCCCCCTACTGATGTACAAATTACGAGGGCTGTTCATTTAATAATGTCCTGAACTGTATGACAAACAATACTAAGCTTAAATTTTTCGCATTATTGCATCTTTAATAAATTTATAACAATTGATGTGACTACTTTTCATCACATAGTTTAATTATTGTGGGAAGCTGGAAAACAAGGATGTTCTAAACACTGCATTTAAAATGAATGGTAAAGAATAAGTAAATTAAACCGTCCATTAAAGCTGCTGTAAAACTTGTTAATAATCCCAAAGAATTACTAAAATATGGAAAAATTTACTGCAATCAATGTTTGTTTTATAGATAATTGAGCAGGTGGATTTCAATGATAAAAATATAAAATGGGCATCAAAAATGGATACTGTACTTGCAAACAAAAAATTAAACAAATAATGTACTGTTTGTCAAATTTTAACAAATAATCACTGATGATGTATGATTGACTATACGACACATAACAAAGAATGGAGGCGTACAAGGCGAGGACAATTCCCCGCTCTGAAAAAGATATTTCTCTATTCGAAAAGTAGTATTTTTCAAAATTTTATGGTTTTTATAATCTTTTACATATCAAATTCTGTATTTCATTGATTTATTAATTTATGAATAATTTTTTTTATTCATGTTATAAGACATTTGAAAAAAAAATAAAAAAGCTTCATGTATGATTCGAACTCTCTCCAAGACCAACCGCTTTAACCACTACGCTACGAAGTATATGCACTATTGATTTCACTGTGATTTAATGGACGGGTTTGTTAAAGCGTTCTGTTAATCAGAAAAGTTCGATTTTCACATAGAATGGGTTCAGATTCCATTTTTTGGACAAATGAAATAGATTTCACATTTATATTTCTTTCATTTAAGCGTTCACGAAGAATGGAGACTTGACCCATTTATGTTCAAAATTCGTTTTTTTATAGATCTATTAAACCCATTTCCACTAAATATGCTTAACTGTCAACTTTGAAATAAATATTATCAAATGATAAGTCGTTCAGAAAAATAAAATAATAAAATACTTTGAAGATGACATTACTGAGAACATGATTTTAGAAAAATATAGCTTTTTGTGAATTTTGAATATCGAAAAACATTTTGTCTCAGAGCGGTGTATTGAACACGCCTTATACGCCGTCTTTCAAAATAGACATCATTTCGGGAGTTGTTCACACTGTTTTAAAAACGTTTGACAGAAAAAAAGCTAAGTACTCAAAAGTAACCCTTTAAAAAAATGAATGAAAACGACTGCGTATAATAATATATGAACAGTTATTTAAAATATCAGTAACTGTAGTTATCCACGTTTATCTGAATTTCAAACAGATAATGAAACTTGAATCTATATTGCTCAAAACCAAATTTACAATAAGATGTACTTGACAAGAACAGAACAGGTCTGAGAAGAGCAGAGAATTGCGAGGTACAAAGATAGATTTATAGGCAATCTTCTTAAATATTAGTGGTCTTATTGTTCAAATTCGTAGTCGGGGATGCAGTTTAATTTCTAGAGAAATCTAGAAAGCAATTTCTTTTTTGCAAAAAAATCAAAAAGGTAACTGCATGAGAACCAGGAATCCAAAACATTAATTTTTTTCATGACAGCGTCCAAACCCGAAAACCCTGAAGAGTAAAGGAGTTTTGGAGATAAATAAATGTTAATGTTCATTTACATTAATAATATTCGCCAGATCTTCAACCTTTTGACTTGTTCCATTTGCCAAACTTGAGAAAACGCCTTTCAGAAGGAAGAAACAAGTCCAGGAAATCATAGGATCTGCAATAATCCAGTATACAAAGGTTCATACCCGAAAATGAGTTCAAAAAACAATTTAAAATGAATCAGAAATTGGATATAAAATGTTACTTACATGTGTTTTAATGAAAAGATAATTTAAGGTTAAATCATTATAACTAAATTATTGAAAAGCGACTTTTGTTCCTTTCCGAGCACGGAAGACATTGTTTATTAAACGACCCTTGCATAAGGTGACCTTCCGATGTACAATTAATATCAGGTGTTCTCTGGTCTCCCTACTGATGTACAATATACGGTGACCTTTGGTCCCCCTACTGACGTGCAATAAAAAGTGGTCTCTAATTCCCTTAATGAGGTGAAATATAAGGTGACCTCTGGTCCCCCTTCTGATGTTAAATTAAAGGTGACCCCTGGACCCCCTTCTGATATACAATATGAGATGACCACTAGTCCTCCTACTGATGTATAATATAAGGTGACCTCTGGTCCCCTTACTCGCCCCCCTACTGGTGTACAATATAAGGTTGCTTCTGGTCCTACTGTTTCACATTATAAGGTGACCCCTGGTCCCCCTGCTGATGTACAATATAAAGTGTCCTCTGATCCCCTCACTGATGTACAATATAAGGTGACCTCTAGTCCCCCTTAGTGTGTTAAATATAAGATGACCTCTGGTGGTCTCTGGTCCCCCTACTGATGTACAATATAAGATGACCTCTGGTCCCCCTCCTGATTTTAAATATAAGGTGACCCCTGGTCCCCCTGCTGATATACAATATAAAGTGGCCTCTGGTCCCTCTATTGATATAGAATATAAGTTGACCTATGGTCCCCCTTCTGTTTTTAGATATTAGGTGACCTCTGGTCCCCCTTACTGATGAACAATATAGGGTAGCCTAGGGTCCCCCTACTGATGCACAATATAAGATGACCTCTGGTCCCCCTTCTGATGTACAATATAAGGTGACCCTTTGTCCCCCTGCTGATGTACAATGAAAGGCGACTTCTGGTTTTACTACTGGTGTTAAATAGGTGACCTCTAGTCCCCCTCCTGATGTAAATATAAGGTGACCTCTGGTCCCTTTACTTATGTACAATATAAGGTGACCTCTACTCCCTCTTCTGGTGTTAAATATAAGGTGTCCTCTGGTCCCGCTACAGATGCGCAGTACAATATTAGGTGACAACTGGTCCCCGTACAAAATAAAATGACCTCTGGTTATCCTTCTGATGTTAAATATAAGGTTACCTCTGGTTCCCCTTCTGATGTACAATATGAGGTAACCCTTGCTACCCCTGCTGATGTACAATATAAGGTGACCTCTGGTCATCCTTCTGATGTTAAATATGAGGTGACCTCTTGCCCCCCCCCCTACTTATGTACAATATAAAAAGACTTCTGGTCAACCTACTGATGTTCAATATTAGGTGAACTCTGCCCCCCTACTGATGTTCAATATAAGGTGACCTCTGTTCCCCCTACTGATGTACAATGTAATGTGACCTCTGGTCCCTCTACTGATATCCCCTACTGAAATACAATATAAGATGACCTCTGCTCCACCTACTGATGTACAATATAAGGTGACCTTTGGTCCCTCTATTGATGTACAATATAAGGTGACCTCTGGACCCTCTACTGATGTACAATATACGGTGACCTCTGGTCCCCCTTACTGATGAACAATATAAGGTGACCTAAGGTCCCTCTGCTGATGTACAATATACGGTGACCTCTGGTCCCTCTACTGATGTTCAATATAAGGTGAACTAACAATTGTCCCCCTACTGATGAACAAAATAAGGTGACCTCTGGTCCCTCTACTGATGTACAATATAAGATGACCTCTGGTCCCTCTACTGATGTTCAATATAAGGTGAACTCTGTCCCACCTACTGATGTGCAATATAAGGTGACCCTTGGTCCCATTGCTGATGTACAATATAAATTGACTTCTGGTTTTCCAACAGATGTTAAATATAAGGTGACGTCTGGCCCTCTTTTAAATTAAAATTAAAAGTGACTTATGATCACTCTAATGCTATGCAATATAACGATAGGGTAAGGTAAGGTACAGTATAATGTAAGGTTACCTCTGGTACCTCTAATTACTTTCATGTTTCTGCTAATATATGTTTGAGAAAGTAGATCTGTGTAAATTAAATTATAAATATGATTATTTTGGAGTAAGACAAAAACAACTGTCTATCATATAAAATTCAATTAATATATAAGGTGACCTGAGGTCTCCGTATTGATATCGATATTACTTTTGTGCCTTAAATGCCTGAAGAGTTCCTTAAATGTTTTATTACTACGCAAAATGACGAACTATTTGCGGGGGACCTCAGGGCCTATTTCAGCGTACGTTTTATCTTTCTGCCGTCCAACGAGTCGCCAATCGGCAATCCTCGGCTGACTCCGCTCCGCTCCATTCAAACATAGCGAGGTACGAGTCATCCGAGGAACTCCGAGTGACGAGTCGCTGACGTCATAGTGGATCTTAGTACAGTAAGATTATACAAGGGAAAACAAAGAAACTATCGACTTAAATAAGCAAACTGGAAATGAAAGAATTGAATATAAGTACCAAAAAGAATTCGACAATTTATTTGGCAACAAAACCATCAACCAAAGCAAAAGTATCGTTTGACAGTGGTGCAAGTGTTGCAAAGCAAGAGAAAGAGATACCGGTAACCGATAAGAAAACAACTGATAAAAAATCAACTCACCCAAAGAAAAGGTCAGCAGAAATGATTTATACTAAAATAGAAACTATGCATAAAGAAATGAGGGAACAGATGCAAAGGCACCAGGAAGAAAAGCTGCAGCGCTTTGATAGACTTCTTGATATTTTCGAGAAATCTGTTGATAAAAAGTAAACTTTAAAGTGTCCCAAAATTGTCTACATACATGTATTAGGCTCAATTTAATTTCAGAAACCTCTGATTACCTGTCTTCTTTTTTGTTGTATTTTTACAAGTAGTAAAGGAATATTTTGAATTCATAAACTTTTATGTTGCAGATAAACAACCTTTTTCTGTTGATACATAGTTATATGTATTAAACGTGTATTGAACTACAGTTCTAATGTACAGTTGTGTGATTTACCCAAAATATGACAATAATATATTTTTTTTTGTCTGTACATCAGAAAAATAAATGGTTTGTTTTTTGTTATTTTTGTTGCTCAGATTTTAATTCTGTTAAGTTTGTTGTTCTGAAGAAAGATATTCAATGAAAAAAAAAACAATTGAATTAGCTCTCCTTTTTTATTATGAACTTAAATAATGATGGTTTTAAATTTGTGCAAATACAAGCAAAAAGTCATGGAAATTCCTGAACAAGCTGATTCCTCTTTTGCACCCCATCTCTCCCATCAGGGTACAGGTTGGGGTAATTATTAGGGTGTCCATTGCCATCGTTAGGGTCATTTGTTAAGAAATCTTCCACACTATCATGATGCAAGATACAAAGATTGTGTAGTATGCAGCTAGATACAATTGCCTTGACAATCTCATCAGAGTCATGTATGGTTATTTCCTGTAGTCGCCGAAACCGTTGTTTTGGATGACAAATAGCCCTCTCTACTACTTGCAATTGTCTTGCAGATGACAAAACTCGATTAAATCTCCTCTGATTTATGTTTAAGCGACGGTTGTCTTTAAACGGAGTTATTAACCAAGCTTTCAATGGATATGCACTGTCTGCTATTATATACTTATTCACGTCAAAGTACTGTCCAGCTGTAGCATTGGTAAAAAGACTTGAATTCCGTAGTACGCGAGCATCGTGAGTTGACCCCGGCCAACCAGTGTATATGTCCCTTAACATTAAATCATTGTCAACTACTACCTGTAATTTTAAAAAATGTATATTTTTAGTATGTTTTTTTTTTATAAACAAAGTAGTATATCATTCAATAATCAGTTTTATATTTTATCACCTGGATTTGTATTGAGGGGAAATGTTTCCTGTTAATATAGCCGTTATCTCCACCAATGCAAGAAGATAATCTTATGTGCGTCCCATCCAGAGCACCTATTATGTCTGGAAGCCCAGATTGAAGCTGAAAGTCTTGTGCAATTCTCTGTTGCTCGATGAAATCAGGCCATTGGATAATCTAAAATGATTGTAAAAAACATCTCTGAGGTAAATTATATACTAGTACATGTAGAGATGTACATGTGTGATCTTGGCTTAAGAACTGAAGAATGCAAAAAAAAAAAAAAATCTTCACATGACTCAAGACTTCAAGGTGAAAATCAGTTTTTTTTCACATGGCCTTAGAAATGTCACAGGTATAAAATGACATGCCAAGGATGATCTATTGAAATAATGGAATGACACTATAATGGGAGATTGTAGTATCGAAATCAAAAGTTAGATCAGAGCACAGGGTTGTTAGCTCTACTGGTCAGAGACCAGCAGAGCTTATGCGATGTTAATGCGTCCGTCGTCCGTCCGTCTGTCCGTCTGTCTGTAAACAATTTTTCAAAATGCTACTCCTCCTACAGTTTTGGTCTGATTTCAATATAACTTGGCACACAAGTAGACTACACTAAGATACATAATTCTGTGTATCGGTTTTTGATTTCGATGAACGGTGTTGCCGTGGTTACTAAAAATAGAAATTTCTGTGAAATTCTTTCAAAATGCTACTCCTCCTACAGTTTTGGTTTGATTTCAATATAACTTGGCACACAAGTAGACTACACTAAGATACATAATTCTGTGTATTGGTTTTTGATTTTGATGAACGGTGTTGCCGTGGTTACTAAAAATAGAAAATTCTGTAAAATTCTTTCAAAATGCTACTCCTCCTACAGTTTTGGTCTGATTTCAATATAACTTGGCACACAAGTAGACTACACTAAGATACATAATTCTGTGTATCGGTTTTTGATTTCGATGATCAGTGTTGCCGTGGTTACTTAAAATAGAAAATTCTGTAAAATTCTTTAAAATTCTAATCCTCCTACAGTTTTGGTCTGATTTCAATATAACTTGGCACACAAGTAGACTACACTAAGATACATAATTCTGTGTATCGGTTTTTGATTTCGATGAAAGATGTTGCTGTGGTTACTAAAAATAGAAATTTCTGTAAAATTCTTTCAAAATGCTACTCCTCCTACAGTTTTGGTCTGATTTCAATATAACTTGGCACACAAGTAGACTACCCTAAAGTACATAATTCTGTGTATTGGTTTTTGATTTCAATGATCGATGTTGCTGTGGTTACTAAAAATAGAAATTTCTGTAAAATTCTTTCAAAATGCTACTCCTCCTACAGTTTTGGTCTGTTTTCATTATGACTTGGCACACAAGTAGACTACACTAAGAGTCTAAGATACATAATTCTGTGTATCGGTTTTTGATTTCGATGAAAGATGTTGCTGTGGTTACTAAAAATAGAAATTTCTGTAAAATTCTTTCAAAATGCTACTCCTCCTACAGTTTTGGTCTGATTTCAATATAACTTGGCACACAAGTAGACTACATTAAGATACATAATTCTGTGTATCAGTTTTTGATTTCGATGAATAGTGTTGCCGTGGTTACTAAAAATAGAAATTTCTGTTATATACTCTCAAAATGCAACTCCAAATACAGTTTTAGTCTGATTATAATATAATGTGGTATGCTAGTAGACAGTAATTACACTAAGAACATAATGATACTTAATCAAGGATCATATTATCCTATTTATTGCTGTTGTAAAGTTTCAGTTCCCAACTGCTTAAGTTCTTTTCTCCTCCTTTGCCATATAATAAGTACAAACCAGTAGAGCTTCAGTCTCGACAGAGACTTCTGGTTTTTAAATGAGCTTTGGTCCTCCGAGTCTGATATTTCAAATAAACACATGTTAAGATTTTCCCAATAATTTGCAAAGAGGCCCAGATCAAAAGATTAAATCTACTTTTATATGCAACTCAAATTTAAGCGATAAGGAAATCCTCTAAATAAAGAAAATGCAACACTTCTATATAATAATTGCATTATAATTATGCAAATTGGGGGGGGGGGGGGGGGGAGGTTACTATAAATAATATAGGTGTCCACTTTTTAACACAATACCTTCGAAAGGTTTTCGTTGAATGCGCTGTTGACTCTTTTCAACACACCATGCACTGTGGATTGTCCTATGTCAAAGTAATGACCAATTTCTCGCATTGTCACTTTATTTGACATATAACACATGAATACAAGACGTTGCTTAGATGGAGGAATCCCTTCAATGCCCCCGCCGTGGTTAGATGTGAGGTAGGCACCAATATTAACGAGTATTTCCTCGAACATTTCTTTGCTTATTCGATAATGGTACCGAAAATTGTCTGTAGAAAATAGAGGAATAACATTTTCAACATAACCGGGTACTCATGGTGACACTGCTTTTAAGCAATGATGGAGAACGGCCCCGGTTTGAAGTAAGAAGTTGCTATATTCGTATGTAAATTCATCCTCAGCATCATCTACAAACTTTCAAACATAAAAAAGCATAACATCTTTTTCTGTGCCATTTTGGAAAAAAACATGCGTATCTACTATCGTTGTTCAGTTGATTTTATGCAAATTTGGGTTAAATTTAGACAGATGACGTCAGTTGTCCATGTACGATAGTTCCATGATACCACACCACTTTGCACAAAACTTAGATCCGCCACTGCAAGGAACTTTTCAATGCATGAAGGTACAAAACTTTATAGTCTGCTTACATTGAAAACAGACTTAAGATCGATCTTAAAAGCTTAAGACTGCCTATAAGCAGTCTTAAAATTTAAGACAAAATTCCAGTCTTAACTCTAAGTCATTTTTTTGTGATCCACTTTAAGATCAATCTTAAATTTTAAGTGCAAATTTTAAGACAGTTTCATGATCCCGGAGCCAGATGTGGTGTTAGAAAAGAATCTTGCTTTTTCGAATTTTTAACCCTATTCATACTCTTAAATATTTTAAAAGACACATTTCCGCTGGTATCTTTGGGTACCTGTAAAGTGCGAAACGAAATAGAAACGAAACGAACTGAAACGAAACGAAATCTGCCGAAACGAAACGAAATCTACCGAAACGAAATGAAATCAAGACGAAACGAAACGAAATCAAAACGAAACCTGCCGAAACGAAACGAAACAAAATTTTCAGAATGTTTATATGGTCTATTTTTACTTCATATGAATTTTATATAGTTCAAGCACCACAGGCCGCTTTCGCTTCAAGTTCCTACATAGGCGTCGGAAGGGAATTGAAAGCTGGGGGATAGGTGGGTGGGGGCTTAACCAACAAAAAGGTAAACCCCAGTTTTCAATGCCTAGGTAATATATATTTTGTAAGAAAGTGGGACTGGAGGCTAACCCCCCCCCCCCCCCCCCCCCGCCGCTTCCGACACCAATGTCATAGTTTATTAATATCTTACTGAATATTTTACCTACTTAAAAATGACATCGTTCGCTTCGAGAGACTTTTTACTTGTCAGTTAAGAGGCAGTCCACTGAAAATCAGGCAATGGGTGGCACATCGCATGTCATGGATTTTTATTATTTTTTGCATATAGACTTATTAAAGCAAGTGTTTACACATGACAACATCAAAAAAATTTTTAGTGCTCCTCTAGTCCTATTTTTGGTAAGTGCTCAATTTTAAGTGCAAAAAGGTCAACATGGGGGTAAAAAAAATTACTACGTTTTTATTTTGTTTTATATATACCAGACACGCAAAACCTGGATGTGTCTATCAATATTATTTATACCATAGACTCTTATCTTTAATTTCAGTAATGAATAAGACTCCAATTTATATTTCTTTAGAAAAAATATGTGGTCCAAAATTGAGTTTAGCAAGTAACTTTTGAATTCACCATCCAATTTTCATTACGTTATAAAACCCAATACATTTCAATGACAGATTTTTTTTCTCATGTTATTATGAAAACAATGTACAGACTTTTGAGTCACTCAATGAAATCAGTGGGCACCCGTATATTGAGAGAAATAAAAGGAGTCAAATTTACCTATGTTTTACAATTTTTCGCAATTAAACCGATCCCGACCGGAATTATATAAAGAAGGAAATACTATAATTGTAATGTTAAATTTGGCTCTTTTGTTGTAATATGGCCAAAAAATTACTTGATTTATTTTTTTTTACATGTCTTATGGATGGCAGTTGTCTTTAGTTTTATAACTTTACACATTTTGCATTATTTTCAATCGGGATCGGTTTTATTTCAATCGGGATCGGTTTCTAAAACTAGAAATATTTAATCAGGGACCTATACTAGGAAAATAATATATAAAGGAAAAATATGCTTGTCTTTTATTTCTGTTCAGTTTGTCAACTGTTTTAAAATTATTTTATCCATGGATTCAAATGTTTATACAATATATTTAAAATACGAATGTCTTTTACGTACATGAAGATTACAATCATGTATAACATCTGTTCGATTTCTTGATACTCGGTATTAAAAAATCAAAGTATTTGTACATGCATTATGCATTATGCAACAACTGAGAGTAAACAGATTATCTTTATTAAATATCTTATTTCCAACTAAAGTTTTTTTTTAATTCTCTCGTGAATTAAAGAGTTTAATTCTATCATTGGTGAAAATATACTTGCACGTACCTAAATGCAGAAAATATTTTAATGTGCACAGTCTCGGCTTTATCCAAATTTTTAAAACCTGTCATCTATAAAAGCCGTTTCCCCTATATTTTCATCTTATAAAATTTTATTTTATCTTAATAAGAAAATAAGTTATTTCATATATATAGTGTCATTATTTAAGAGCCTATAAATCGCAAGCAAAAAGCCGGGAAGAGGTGGGTTGGAAAGGGGGGGGGGGGGGCAAGGCGGCATATTAAAAATAACTTCCATTAATGGGAAAACATTTAAGAATTGGCCAACATGGTCATGTTTTTTAACTTCATATTGAATGTGAGTATGTGATTGTTTCAATCACCAAATTTACCCCCCCCCCAAAAAAAAAATCAATACAAAACAAAAAATATGCCCACGAAATCTTCCGTTTTAGTGGCAAATTGAAGTGGGGAGTTTAACAGTAATTTTCCTCAATAAATATTTTTTAAATCTTATTTTTCACTTTTTTAATAAGATATTTTTAATCGTACCGCGGATCGTTTACTTTGGTTTGACTGCGTAGATACATGTAAATATAATCAAGTGTTTTTATTTGTTGTTTTTTTTTTTGTGTGTGTACAAATATTAAGAAATAAACATCTCAACTCCGTTGGCTTGAATTAAATGTTGCGTAAATCTGAAACATTCATCTTTCCTTGATAATCAGAAGAAAATAAAATCTTTTCGCATTCCAATTTTATAAGAAATATTCAATATAAACAATTAATTATTTGTACGCAAAGCCTAGTAAATCAGTTTAAAAAATTAGTTCTCGGACATGTACAAAATTATCTTTCAAAAGGGACTTCTAGCTGAGACGTCGCCCGTGAAAAAAAATACATTTTATATAAAATTATATGATTATTTAACATGTAGGATAATGCACTCTGAAAGGTAATTGAACAGAAAAAGAGAAATTATTTTTTTAATCGTTTTATTTGCGCTTTTATGCAAAGAATTTACAAACTTCTTTGGAAAACTTGTAACTTTTAATTGTGACGCAATATTAATCAGGTATATGACGTCACTGATACATCAATGGAAACGTGGATTCAACCTGAATAATACTGCCAATCTTAATCTAAATATTACGTTTGGAGGCGAAAATGAATTCTATTTTGAAAATAAAGTAGTAAGTTTTTTTTAAATAATTTTATTTTCTGTAAATATTCTAAATATTTCACTAGGATTTCGATAATAAGGTGTTTAGCAGATTTACCGATGCCACGGGAGATAACTCTTACATCGCAAAATTTCATAAAAACGTCTATATATTTTGCCAGAAAACTACTATCAAAAGTGTTTTGCCCACCGATTTTATTTTTGAAACTGAAAGACGAAATATTTATAGATTTTGTTCAGCATGAATTATAGTCCTGTTAAATAAGTATTGGAAATTACAGTTCGTTGTTTCTGACCTAAATTCAATGGTTTATATAGGGGAATTCAAGAACACGAAACAAAAGGATATTTTACTAAATAAGCAATTTTAAAACAAATCTTCGATTACATTATTCCATTTGGACTACATTGACATTGTTTTCAATAAAATTTCAAATATTCGTCACATTCGATGTGCCGCCTTTTAATACAACCCTGCCTGATTTTCAGTGGACTGCCTCTTAAATCGTTTAAGATGTCTATGGTCAAGCCTCTTTATTGCAAACCACTCCTTTCTTCCTCGATAAAAATAGGACCGTATGTTCTGTACGTCGGTTGGAGTTACATGTATAATTGAACAACAAAAAAAACCCAGACACATTGGAATGGAATACTAAATACTCTAAGTCTCTGGTTTATTCTATGTTTTAAGACATTTGCAATACAACAGTACAGTGACTTTTTTTTCGACCCGTGCATAAACGAGCCTTAAGATGTAAAACATCAATTTTGATTGATATGTTGAATCTAGATAAATAAGGACTGAAAATAGGGTACCTGTAAAGTGCGAAACGAAATAGAAACGAAACGAAACGAAACGAACTGAAACGAAACGAAATCTGCCGAAACGAAACGAAATCTACTGAAACGAAACGAAACTTACCGAAACGAAACGAAACAAAACTATCAAAATGTTTGGGTTTTTTTCAAATCAAGGTACATGTATATAATTATATACTAGATAGAATGTTCTTTCGTTAAAATGATATTGTCCTACGGACTCGGTTTAACGATAGAATTCGTTCCGTGTACTCGTAATGTAGCAAAAAGAATAACCCGCATAGTGCATTTACTAGGAACAATCTAGAGAGTTCCGAATGTTAACATTTGAATGGAGAGAAAAACGTTGAGAAAATTAATTGGATTTACGTATTTATATGGACTATTTTTTGGAATAAAAGGCATAAGAAATCTCAAGAAGGTTTGTTTTGATTATTTTGGTAGTTATTCCCAGTGAAAATCATTTTATATTCTTCAAAATCGTTTCGGAGCGGATCCGCTCCGATTTGCTACATTACAAGTATATGGGACGTATTCTAACTGTGGTGAGGGCCTGTACCGAGACACAGTTAGATTATTCTGACTAATTATATACTTGTAACTGCATGTGGAATTTTTTTACTTCAAATAAAACATATATATGGTTCAAGCACTTGTTAATATAAAATTTTAAATTATTGATTAAATTATGCTTCCTTCTCAGTCTAATGATGTATTTACATTGTTTACCAGCTGCAAATACGCACGAGCGTACTATGCATGTATAATTTCAATATGTGCAGTATTATCTAATTTATATCTTACTCTTATTCCAGTCCTTATTTATCTAGATACAATATATCTATCAAAATTGATGATGTTACATGTAAAGGCTCGTTTATGTACGGGTCGAAATAAAGTCACTGTACTGTTGTGTTGTATTGAGAATGTTTTAAAACATAGGATAAAACAGTGACTTAGAGTATTTAGTAATCCATTCCAAGTTGTCTGATTTTATTGTTCAGTTATACATGTAACTACAACCGGAATCTTGTGTATCCTTTCTACGTACATAGTTATTGAGGTAATTTTTGCGGAAGAAATGAGTGGTTTGCAATAAAGAGGCTCCATAAGAGATGTCGAAAATGATTTAACTGGAAAGAAAAAAGTCTCTGAAAGCAAACGATGTCAATTTTAATTAAGTAAATTATTCAGTAAGATATTAATAAAATATGAAATGAGTGTTGGAAACGGGGGGGGGGGGTTAGCCCCATCCCTACTTTTCTTTTTTTTTTTTGCTAAGATATATATTATATGGGCATTAACCTTTTTGTTGGCTACCCCCCTCTTAATATCCTTCCGATGCGTACACCTATGTATGAGCTTGAAGCGAAGCCTGTGGTGCTTGAACTATATAAATTTCATATAAAGTAAAAATAGACAATATAATCATTCTGTAAGTTTTGTTTCGTAATTCGTTTCGGCAGGTTTCGTTTTGATTTTGTTTCGTTTCGTCTTGATTTCGTTTCGTTTAGATAGGTTTTATTGGAAGTAAAAAAAAAATTCTTCATGTAGCTACACATTTATAATTATATACATGTACCTTGATTAAAAAAAACAACATTTTGATAGTGTTGTTTCGTTTCGTTTCGGCAGGTTTCGTTTTGATTTCGTTTCGTTTCGTCTTGATTCGTTTCGTTTCGGTAGGTTTTGTTTCGTTTCGGTAGATTTCGTTTCGTTTCGGCAGATTTCTTTTCGTTTCAGTTCGTTTCAGTTAGTTTCGTTTCTATTTCGTTTCGCACTTTACAGGTACCCGGTATGTTTTTTATTTATGGTGAAAATTTTCAATTATCGACCGAGATAAACACGGAGAATAAAAACTCCGCTCAGACACTGTGGGGTATGGTATTTGTCACTCAATATCTCAGAAATAAGTCTAGAAACCTATTGATATGTCTGCTTTATAAAATGTAGGAAATATGTACTAAAAGAAGTTAATTGGAACTTAATAATCCCCCCTTCCGAATAAAAAAAATGTCTTTTTTTCGCTAGGCCTAGTCAGGATCTTTTCAGACGCTCGACTGTCTCCGTAAATCTCCCACCAGCAGAGAATTGAGACCTACTTCATAAATTATTTATGGCGCAATCGGTAAGCCATATGTGTGAGCCACTGGTAGTCTAAGAAACCGAAAGTTGCCACCGAAAGTCGAAGGAAGAGCTGACTGCTGGCTTTTGCAACTAGAAAGGCAAAATCCAAGTATAAGGTAAGAAAATGTTGATACAAGTGATGGAACGGAGAGTTTTCTCTACTTAAGGAATAACACGACAATAAAATTGTGAATGAGGAAGTAGTTGACGCCATTTTAGGAATTCAACTTAGAAACAAGGTGAAGGGCATCTTCGCAAGCCAAGGGTTTTCGGTCCGTAACACTCCCCACAAACAGGGTTTGTGGGGAGTGTTACGGACCGAAAACCTTTGGCTTGCGAAGATGGGTGAAGGGTGTGTGAAGCCGTTTTGAAAAATAAAAAAAAAACCAGAAAAGGTAGAAAGAATCTGAAAAATTATTGACAAAGTAGAGACTGAGATCACTCGGCATTAATTCGCCTTGCGAACAGATTGGGACCACCCAAAAAGGTATGATAGCCCGTTTGAGTAATATAATTATTTTTTCTATAACAATTTATTTTGTTTGTATTCTCGCCTCTGATTGGTTAATATCTAAAAAGGAACACAAATTATTTCTGTATAACCTAGTTTGGTGTAGGGACACACTTAGTTAGAATAATCTTACCAGGTCCAGCACAATACCTCGATAAAGGTATACAGCTTGATAACGCTTTTTCTTGTCAGTAAATTCACCCATGCATGTAAAGTACTCAAACACAAACAAATCAGCAGAAAAATGTGTTGTGTGAGGAGACGTTATTTTTGTCCCCCACTTTCGCGAAACGAGGGGACATTAAATCTCATTCGTCTGTCAGTCTGTCCGTCACAAAAACTCTAACCTTGCCTATAACTTTTGATTTAGTGGAGCTATGACTTTCATATTTCACATGTCATTGTGTATTCCTTGTGACAAGACTTCTTTGGGTACCACCAAATTTGACCTTTTGACCTTGACCTTGGAGTTTAACCCACTTTTATACAAAAATTTCAAACATTTACTTTGGCCATAACTTTTTAATAGCAGGTACCAGGACTTTCATATTTCACATATATATTGTTTGTGGCAAGACCTTTCATTGGATAACAAGAACCTTGACCTTTTGACCTTGACCTTGGAGATTTACGTACTTATGAAAAAAACTTTAACTTTGACCATATCTTTTGAACGGTGAGGACTAAGGCTTTCGAACTTCACATATGTAATACTTGTGAGACGACCTTTCATTGGATACCAATAACTTTGACCCTTTGACCTTGACCCTGGAGTTTTTACTACTTTTAAAAAACTTTAACCTTGGTCACAACTTTTGAATGGTAAGTACTAGGACTTTTATATATCTCATATGTATTTGTTGTGGCAAGACATTTCATTGGATACCAACAACCTTGACCTTTTGACCTTGGAGATTTATGTACTTATGAAAAAACTTTAACCTTGACCATATCTTTTGAACGGTGAGGGCTAGGGCTTTCGTACTTCAAATATGTGATCCTTTTGAGAAGACCTTTCATTAGATACCAACAACTTTGACCCTTTGTCCTTGACATTGGAGTTTTAACTACTTTAAAAAAAACTTTAACCTTGGTCACAACTTTTGAACGGTAAGTACTAAGACTTTTATATCTCATGTGTATTTGTTGTGGCAAGTCCTTTCATTGGATATCAACAACTATGACCTTTTGACCTTGACCTTAAAGATTTACGTACTTATGAAAAAACTTTAACCTTGAACATAACTTTTGAACAGTAAGGGCTAGGGCTTTCATACTTCACATAAAAAATAACATCTCATCCACAAAGAAAGCGAAAGCGGGGGACCACAATTCTTTGAATTTGCTTGTATGCTTTTGTTTTTGATACCAGAGTGTTTTTCATGCACGAGTAGACAC
Organism: Saccostrea cuccullata; assembly: GCF_032062105.1. Taxonomy (NCBI): domain Eukaryota; kingdom Metazoa; phylum Mollusca; class Bivalvia; order Ostreida; family Ostreidae; genus Saccostrea; species Saccostrea cuccullata. The sequence continues at coordinate 8,828 of NW_026928283.1, read as the reverse complement.
ACTGACATAAACTCAAAACTCGACTTTCAGCATGTTCAGTAATTATTTTTTAAAGAACTTTTTTGAATTTTCATTTACATAAAATACCTTCATCAAGGTATTTTAAATACCTTGATAAAGCTATATAGCTTTATCAAGTTGTATATACCTTTATCGGGGTATTGTGCTGGACCTGCTTTCTGTGTCTTGGGACAAGCCCTCACCACAGTTAAAATACCTCTCATATACTCGTAATGTAGCAAATAATTGCAGAATCGCTCCGAAACGATTTTGAAGGATACAAACAGATTTGCACTGAAAATAACTTATAAATTAATTGTAACAAATATTTTTGAGATTTTTATGCCTTTCATTCCAAAAAGTAATGCATAAAAAGACGAAATTTCAACAAATTTTCTCAACAATTTTTCTCACTTCAAATTTACCTGCCATGTTTACATACAGAACTCTCGGGATTGTTCGTAGTAAATACACTAGTGCGAGTTATTGCCCATGTTTACTTTGCTACATTGTGAATACACGGAACAAATTCTATAGTTTAACCAGGTCGGTAGGACATTTATCATTTTAACGATTATTATAGAACATTCTGTTTAGGACACATCCCCTTGACAACCGGCTGAATCATCTTTATCTAAGCAATCCTCTCATTCCTGACCAGTCATTGTGATTCATGGAAAATTCCAGATTTAATAAATGTATCTTTAACTTCAGACAGTAACAATCTTACAACATGTAAACATACAACATGGCTGCTAGGTCTTTGTATCAGTTTTCACCTCCCCTTGCTTCCCATCATTTCTGTTACTACGGTTGTATTATTGAGCAGCAAATTTGAACTCAAATTAAGCAAAAAAACTTTACACCCACAGTTGTTTAATGCATGATTTTAAAATTAAATTATAAGGACTGAATGACTCTAATTCTTGGCCAAATTATTCTAGTATAACCTGGTTTGGATCAGTTTATGCAGTTTTATAATGCACTTTGTGGATTACAAAACACCGTAAACTGATCCTAACCAGGTTATACTCAAATTATTTACAGACCTGCCTACCTTTCCGCTTTTGGCGTAATTCATCCACTTTTTACTACAAAATTTTGCTATCACGTCACTTATATTAATTTTACGCTTTCGATATTTTGGTTTAAAATCCATTATGAATGTCTAAATTTAGAATTTAAGTATGACTTGTTGAAATGAAATGATAAGTTCTAATAAAAGTATATAATAAAGGACAGGTTCAATAGCGTATGTAATATACTACTACGTAGTAGTCACATATAAACTGGTATTGCTAACGCAAGTGAGTTAAGGCTAGATATGGGTTTTCTATGCAAATGAGCTAATAAAAATGTATAAATTGTATATTTTATGTACAGAAAAAGTTTAAATTGATTTTTTATACATACTTAGTATCAACAGTATCCTATTACCAGTGTACATTATGACATCATATTATGACGCCATACTTCTTTCCCATTCTAAGTAATAGAACACATCAACAAAACATCGTTGGTGCAAGGGCATATCCTATTTAATTATGCCCCCTTCGAAGAAGGGAGGGCATATTGCTTTGCTGCTGTCCGTCGGTCGGTCTGTCGGTCTGTCGGTCCATTTAGTTTCCGTTCATTTTCTTTACAACCGCTGCATATACTGACATGAAATTTGGTATACAGGTTTATCAGGTAAATATCTAGGTCAAGTTATGTTTGGGGTACGATCACACCATTTTTGACAGAGTTATGCCCCTTGGACTTAGAAAAATTCCATTTATTTGCAGTTTCCGTTCATTTTCTTTGCAGAGGTTGCACTCTAAAAAAAGTTTTACTCGTTGCTTTTAAAATAAGATATTAGATTAAGAAAAACTAGTAATTATTAGTAATCCATTTAGTCAGAATAGCAAGTAAATGACTATCATTGTTAGTAATTGTAAACATAATCAGTAATTAGGGTGAATTCATTTACTTATAAAATGATTTACTAAGTATCAATACTTAATAGGAATTATATTACTTAGTAAATGAACTACTCATTTTTAGTAAATCATTATTACTAAATTTAGAGATGATATGCTTTCTATTTACTAGGTTTTATGAATTATTACTAAGTAAATGTAATTCTGAAATTAATTAAAATCTAGAATTTAATTACTTAGGAGAACTAACTTAGGAGTTACTAAGTAAATGAAGTACTTATCATATTTAATAAAATCGACATTATTTCTTTGTAATTGTTTTATTATATTTAGCAATAAAACATTTAATTCCAACATCAAAAGCCTTCCAAATTGAATAATTTGTATATTTTTAAGGACCATTTTAAAAATGGTTTAAAGTTTCAAGTACTTAATACAGCATTTTCATTAGTATAACTTTTTTTTACATGAAGGAATATTTAGAAGAAAGATAACTCCTCCTCACAGACAATTGATATGAAAATTTAAGAATTCAATCCTGATAGTAATTAGAATACCATTTTTAAGTAATTATTTAAATTGCTACTGCTCTGAATTCTCCTTGATACAGTAAATAAATTATTGTTTTAAGTAAATCAGTTGAATCAAATGGTCAATGTTGTTGGTATCTAATGAAAGGTCCTGCCACAAAAAAAATATATATCTGAAATATGAAAGCACTAGCCCCAACCCTTCAGAAGTTATGGTCAAGTTTACCAACTTTGAAATGTAGATCAAACTCCAAGGTCAAGGACAAAGGGTCAGATTTGGTAGTACCCAAAGAAAGGTCTTGTCACAACGATGAAATATGTAAAGTATGAATGCACTTACCCCAACCTTTGTAAAGTTAAAGTCAAGGTTTGCTTTTTAAAAGTAGGTCAAACTCCAAGGTCAAGGTCAAATTTGGCGATACTCAAAGATAGGTCTTGTCAAAAGGAATGGACATGTGAAATATGCAAGCCAAAGCTCCGCTAAATCAAAAGTTATGGGAAAGGTTAAAGTTTTTGCGGACAAACAGACAAACAGAAAAACAGACAGACAGAGAGACAGACAGATGGACACGACAAAAACTATGTACCTCCGAAACGAAGTTTTAAAAAAAAAAAAGAGTTATATATAGGAATTAAATTAAAATTCTGATATCTTTAATTTTTTTTTCATTATAGTATATATATAGTAATTAGACTACCAGATTTAAGTAATTTGTTCTGCAGCTGCTCTGAATCTTCCTTGATGCAGTAAATAATTTATTATTTTAAGTAAAACAATTAAATATAGCAATTTAAAAATATTTTAGTAATAGATAGTAATTAGTGGTAAACTGTAAGTAAAAACCAAGTAATATGTTATTACTTACATACACAAATTTAAGTAAATATGAATTACTAAGTAAAACTTTTTTTAGAGTGTTGCACATATTGAAATGAGATTTAGTATACAGATGTTTCAGCTAAATATCTAGGTCGAGTTCTATTTTGGCTTTGATCGCACCTTTTTTGATAGAGTTATGCCCCTTGGACTTACGAAAATTCCACTTATCTGCCGTTTCCATTCATTTTCTTTGCAGAGGTTGCACATGTTAGTATACAGATGTTTCAGCTGAATATCTAGGACAAGTTCTGTTTTGGGTTCGATCACAAACTTTTTGTCAGAGTTATGCCCCTTTGACTTAGAAAAATTCCAATTATTTGCAGTTTCCGTTCATTTTCTTTGCAGAGGTTGCACATAATGAAATAAAATTTAGTATACAGATTTTTCAGCTGAATATCTAAGTCAAGTTTTGTTTTGGGTACGATTGCACCATTTTAGACAGAGTTATGCTCTTTTGGACTTAGGAAAAATCCAATTTGGGGGGGAGGGGGGCATAAGTGTTTTACAAACATCTCTTGTTTAAAGTAAATAAAGTGTAATATTAAGGAAAATATTCTTAAAATTAATAAAATTGCTGCACAAATCCTATCCTCTTCTTCAATGGATAAAAAATTACAAAACTTAAACTGGAGTGTACATTTTCACCCTGTTTCAACTTAGAACTGTTCGAATAGTACATGTAACTATACGATTGCAGTGTCGACATTTGTGCAACGATATCTTAAATCTTAGGAATATTCTGCTTTTCTTTATACCTTGTTTCTGTAAAACAAACTAGAGGCCATGAAATTCACAATTTTGAAAGAGGCACCATTGCTTATCATAACTATACACTTAGCATGTTTATTTTGGTTACTTAAAACCCAGAGGCAGATCAGAGTAAGAGAAAATGCATTTCAACTTTTAGTGAATTTTAGAGCCCCTGGGTCAGGGTTTCTTGTGTTAGGGCGGGTCCACAATTGAGCTCCCCATCCTAAAGGAACCACACAGTGACCCTTGTGCCACATCTTTCAAAATTTCGGAAATTTAAAAAAAATTTCTTTCATCATGGTGTTGATTGATACCAAAGTGCAGACTTCAAAGCATTAAATCATTTAGGACTATGTTACCCCTACCCCCCACCCCCAACCAAAGTACCTCTGTCCCAGGGGAAAGGAAATTAACCATTTTTGGAAGAAGCAGATTTTTTTTCATAAATATTAACTAAGATCATTGGCATTATACCCAATAACAAAGGAAAAGATTTTCAAAGAATTCAAGCATTTTCACTATGTGAACATTAGAGTCCCCCCCCCCCCCCCCAACACAAGAATCTCTAACCCAGGGACCCCAAAATTCAAAAATCTCAAAGAGTATCCTTCCTCCTCATAACTATGTACATAGTTCATTGGTTAAATACTCAGATCCAGAAAAGAAGAGTTTTAAAGAATTCATGAATTTTCAAAAAAGCCCCGCCCTAACACCAGAACCCCCAACCCAGGGGTCATGAAATTCACAATTTTGGAAGAGGTACATGTAGCCTTATTCAACATAACTATGTAATGGTTAGTTTATTTAATAATCAGGAGCAAAGAAGAAGATTTTCAAAAGAATTCATTTTTAACAAAATAATCTATGTAGCCCCGCCCTACCACTAGAACCCCTGACCCTGGGGCCATGAAATTTCACAATTTTGGAAAAGGCAGTCTCATTCAACATAGCCATAAACTTGGTTAGTTTATTTAGTGATCATGAACAGAGAAGAAGAATTTCAAAGAATTTTTGCATTTTCACTATATAATCTATATAGCCCCACCCTACCACTAGAACCCCTGACCCTGGGGCCAATAAATTCACAATTTGAGAAGAGGCAGTCTTATTCAACATAACTATGCACTTGGTTAGTTTATTTTAAATGCTCACAAACAGAAAAGAAGAATTTCAAAGAATTTATTAAATTTTGCTATATGATCTATATAGCCCCACCTTTCCACTAGAACCCCTGACCCTGGGGCCATGAAATTCACAATTTTAGAAAAGGCGGTCATTTTCAACTTACCTATGCACTTAGTTAGTTTATTTAATGCCCACATCTTATGGCCTTTGAGCAGGGAGGGATTTTTATCATAACTCACCTGCTGTGACACGAGGCCTTGGTTTATACAGTCTCATCCGAAGGACCGCCCCATTTAGTCGCTTTCTTAATCTACAACAAGCAAGGGGGTACTAAGGATCTATTCTAACCTCGATCCCCATGGGCCAGTTGAATTGAGTGTTATATGGTATGTTGGTATTTTACAACATTTTTGCCAATTGAGACTCGAAAAAGAAAAGTTTATGCCAGCTTATTAGGGCCCCGCAAGGATTTGCGGGTGCCCTATAGTAATCACTCTGTCTGTCTGTCCGTCTGTCCGTCTGTCTGTCACTCTTCCATCCACAAATTTTCTGTTTTTTCCTAATATTTTTTTTTATGGTTGCCCAATCAAGTTCAAATTTGGTATGGTAGTTCAGTAGGCAGAAATACATATTTTGATGCTAAGTTCGGTTCTCTATGTCTTCTGGTTTGGAGCTGGGGTGGTGGGGTAGATTCCTTAATTATGCATAAGAATGAATGGGCAACTTTTTTATGGTTGCCCAATCAAGTGCAAATTTGGTACAGTAGTTCAGTAGGCAGAAATACATATTTTGATGCAAAGTTTGGTACTCTATGTCCCATGGTTTGGAGCTGGGGTGGTGGGGTAGATTTTAACTTTATATAAGAATGCATCAGCAAAGAGAGATAACTGCTGAAGATGTTCGCATTGTAAACTGAATGCATGCAAGGAATCTCTTGGGATTAATTAGCTTTCTTCCTGAAGAAAATCCAGAGCATTATCTTTTTCTGTCACATTGAGATTAATTACCACCTCTGTCTGCAAATGAAGTTTGTTTTGAAGTTAAGTCAATTTGGAATGCTATGAACACTCTGAAATGTGGATTTTAATATGAATTTTTATAATTTATTTTTGTTTGATATTTATGATTTCATTGAATTCTAAAAAAAAAAGAATTAGGTTAAAGAAGATTTTTTGATTTACTTCTTTTCACTTTTTTTGCACTTTCTTTTAAATTAATTCAAGAATACATGTATAATTAGTTTTTAATGTAGTTGTCTAAAAACCCCATTCTATCATTAACACTGAAAAAGTTCTTATTGTAAATTCAGAAGAAAATGATGAGAGAGGTACAATTAATCCCTTGGGATTAATTATCTAGCCTGCTGCAGAAAATGTAGTAGGCTAATCTGTCACTTTAAAATTAATGAAAACCTTTGTTTGCAACTGCTGTTTGTTTGAAGTTAAGGTCAAGCCTTCATGATATTTGCATTCATTGAACACAAAGCTTCATAATTGTTTAAATATACATTCAATGTTAAGTTGTTATTTACTGCTTGATGTAAATACAAGAATATTATTTTAAGGTTTTTGAATATTCAGGAATTATGTTGAAATTTTAAGAATACAGTTGCTTTTTCTTTGTACATTTATTAATCATTCTGTGAGCTGCACCCTTTTAATTCTACCCCATGGCGGGGCCCTTGCTGACTGGTCAGTTTTCTAGTTAATGTACAAATTTGGTTTTTTTGAAAGAAAATAAAGTATTATAGTAAACAACAAAATAAAGTATTATAATAGTAAACAACAAAATAGGAATATTAACATTATTGATTATGTTTTTACCTTGGAAATTCCACCAAAAATGTACTGAAATTACACCCTTTCAACATGTTCAATGACAACGGTAAGCAGGTCTGAATTAGGCAAATAATTAGAATAATTAATAAAATATTTGAAGTTAATTATGTATATATATCTAGAAATTTGAAAAAAGTAGAGCTACTCTCTAAGTCAGAGTATTTCAATGTTTAGGCATGCCAGGCAGGTTTAAAATTAAATTCTGTGATCTAAATCATTGCACATTAGACTCCTAAACCTTTAGAAGACAAACTAAATGAACATGATAATAATTCAATTCAAAATGATAATGATACTTTTGTTATGTATGAGGAAAGGAGAAATGTATGAAGAAAATATATGGCTGGACCTGGAATAGAACCCGGGGACCCTACATTACTAGTCAGGTGCTCTACCACAGAGCTACTCAGTGGAATAGAACTCGGGGACCGTACTTTACTAGTCAGGTGCTCTACCACTGAGCTACTCAGACCTATATCCATGATCCATATAGTCCAAACTGCTACAGTTATATTTGTATAAATCTGTCAAGTAGAGCTACAATCTCTTCAGAGGCTTCTGATTCTCATCGTACTCTTAGAGAAGTGACTAATCTATTACTCTTTGTTTGATACCCAAAAGTTTTCACATGCAAAATAAGTTGCAATTATTTTTAGAAGTTCAAAATGATAGTAATTGTAATCTTGACAAAAAATCTCCCGCCCCCGACTCAAAATTCAAAGCATTATTAACAGACATAACCTAAAATCTTGAAAATAAGCCGCGGCTTAAAATATTTTAAGTTTTGGTAGCAAAGTGGGGGCTTATTTTCAAGACCGGCTTATTTTCAAATTGCGGCTTATATTCAATTCAAAAAACTGGTAAGAGAAGAGAGCACTCTTGTATTCATTATCATTTCCCTGTGTACGTTCTTTAGGTCTAAGGTGTACATGTTGTAATCAATCGTCTTCTTTATATTTTGAGAATGCCGATCCCGAAAAGTTAATTTCATTATATACAGCACATGAATTTACATGAAAAATAAACTTTTTTAAAAAAGTAAAAATAACTAGGAGACTTATTGTTCACATACCAATAAGAGGTCTTTCCACCTTTTTAAATTTGTTATAGCTTTATATTTTACTCTCTAATTTAATTTTAAGGAAAATGGCTTAAAATAAGAAAATGAAAATTTAAAAAAAAAAATTGAAATTACCTTGACCTTTGACCTTGATCAGATCTTCAAGGTCAAAGGTCAAGGGTCATATTGCAATTGACCCCATGCCTCTATGATTTTTAGTTCTATAGTTATAAGTTTAAATATTAAGTGCAAAGAAGGTAAAGGGCAATAACTCATATAAGGGGTCATTAAATCCTTTAGTACTTATACAATGAAGGTGTGCCTAAAAACCCTTAAGACATCTGTGAAGATTTCATGCCTCTACGGTCTACAGTAATGAAGTAGTAGTGATAAAAATGTTTTTCGCATAAGGGGCAATAACTTTTGATAAGGTCAATCTTGGGGAACAAGAATGAAATCTTTGAAATAGTTTTAAGGAGGCTGGGGGGTCAACAATTTAACCACAAAGTAACCACCAGATTTAACTTATTTTTTTAGATATGGTATCTTAGGCTGTCAACATTCATTTGACAAAGAAAAAATTCATAAATTTTAGTTTTAAATTTTGATCATTTTCTATATCATTATATGGCGCTCTCCTTTTAAAGGAGATAGAAATAGTCTGAAAATGGCTGCCACCCCCCAGCCTCATTAAGAGTACATATTAATGATGCAAAGACTGTTTGC
>NW_026928282.1:0-32639 GCF_032062105.1 Saccostrea cuccullata | reverse complement strand
CTGACGGATGGTTTGTGTAGCAGTATATCTTACCATGATTTGTCTGAGTAGTTCCACTAGCAGTCTGACGGATGGTTTGTGTAGCAGTATATCTTACCATGATTTGTCTGAGTAGTTCCACTAGCAGTCTGACGGAGGGTTTGTGAAGCAGTATATCTTACCATGATTTGTCTGAGTAGTTCCACTAGCAGTCTGACAGATGGTTTGTGTAGCAGTATATCTTACCATGATTTGTCTGAGTAGTTCCACTAGCAGTCTGACGGACGGTTTGTGAAGCGGTCGATCTCGCTCAGACTCGGGCATCTCCTCGAGACTCTGAGATATCTCGGTGATGTACGCCACTATCACAGCGCGCTGGTAACCCGCTACCTCCTGTGTCAAAAGAGTCCAACACTTCAAACAGTGACAACAGTCACCAGGTAGTCTGACTGATTTTAATTTTACATACATACTCTAACAAGACTAAGGTCTACTGGTGTGTTCTTATAATAAAAATGTATCTTAGGGTAAAGAATACTTGTGTACTAAGTTTCACTAAAATTGGACTAAAACTGTAGGAGAACGGTTTTGCCAGATTTATTTCAAAGAAATAGCATGTTAAGTAAGCATTACATCATTTGTCAAAATCAAAAACCAATAAATTATATCTATTTGTGTATGAAGTCTTATAGCAGGAGTAATACCGGTACAGTCCCTGAAACGTTCTACTTTCCCACCTGAACGGTGAACGAACGCTGAACGAAAGGTGAATGAACACAGAGCGAACAGTGAGTGAACGATGTGCGAACGGAGAACGCAACTTGGTGAACGATGTGTGAACAGTGAACGGTGAGTGAACGCAGAACGCGAACGGAGCGCGAACGCAAAGTGAACAGTGAACGAACGGTGAGCGCAAGATGAACAATTTATTCGGAATGCCTTTGGTCTTTTCCTTGCATTTAAATTATTCTTTTATTCTATAATTCAAAGGTCATAAATAAATATAAATAAACAATAGATAAACAATAGAGAAATAAATAGATAAATAAATTAATTAATAAATAAATAAATAATAAAAATAAAATTCTGCACATACATATGTTTAAGGTAGGATTCTTCTCTGGTTTCTGACTAGATGAAACATTCAAAGTATATTTGCTTATATGTCTTATATATTGAGATGTAAGGAATTTAAAAGACTGTATTTTTCTTTCCTCATCACAATTGTACAACTTAAAATAGAAATGGTAAACTGCGCTTTAAATTTAGCAGGGACTATATTTTTGGCGGAATGGTGGCGTATGAAAATATCTTCCTTTCTGCCTCTCAAAATTATAATAGAACAATGAATTTAGTTATAATTTTTACACAATCGAAGACTTGGAGAAATTTTCAAATGTAAGTTAAATTAATATTGAGGGACCAAACTTTCAAAATATATCAAATAAATATGATTTTTCAAACAAACTAGAATTTTATTAGCTTTTAATCGCTTCCTATCAAAGTGCAGATTTGAGCTAAATATCCATAAAAAGTATTTTTTCTCTCTTACCAAATGATCAAAACTTTTTGTTTTTGTATCATTTTGTACATTTATAAGACTACTTTATTAGATGTGAAAATAAGAAAAAGTTAAATATAGGAAGCATCTGAAAATAACTAATATATCCTAAAAAATTAAGAAAAACAGAGAAAATTCGGAATAGCCAATATCCATTCAAGTTAAATTATTTATGCAAATTTGGTAATATCATGCTATAGACTTGATATAGTAATATGTTTTTGTACAAAAAGAACAATCATTTAACTTTTGAAATAGAAGTAGGTATCACATGATAAGGAACAGTATTTTTTATTCATAATGTCAAGGAAAAAGATAATGACCTTGACCTGACCTTGTCTATAATATAAAATGGTCAAATTTAATTTCACTGATACTATGACTTACTACTGTTGTCTTCTTGATTCTGTGAAAATTTCATTAATTTTTAATTATTAGAAATATGAGAAGAATCCTACCTTAAATCGATATTTTAATAACATGAGTTTAATCGCCGTCAAACGTGTATTTGTTACCGCGTGTAGAAAAAAAATAAATTAATGTTGTATAGTAAATAATTATGCTAATTCTTTTAACAAAAAAAATAATGTGGACTTTAGAGATGAAACTACTACTGAGATAAACAATACAAATAAATAAATGAATAACTTAATTAATTAATTAATCAATAAATGAATAAATAAAAACATTTTTTTCTGAACATACCTATGTTTAAATCGATATTTTAATAACATGATTTTAATCGCCGTCAAACGTGTATTTGTTGCCGCGTGTAGTTAAAAAAATAAATTAATCTACTAATATATAGTAAATAATTATGCTAATTCTTTTCACTAATAAAATAATGTGGACTTCTGAAGATAAAACTACTACTTATAGAATGAATTAATTACATTGTACGGGGTTGAGACAACCGTACATGTATTTCCGTGCCACAGAGATTCTGAGTAAAATAACGGATTTTTTTTAAAAATTCACAATTATCTGTTGACATTGACAGTTATCGTACTGCATAAAAATTCTCGTTTTATTTAAATTCTACTGCAAAATATTCCATATTTATGTGCCTTTTTATTTTCTTATGACGATTATTTTAGCTAACTTCTTCATGTATCTGTAGACATTTCCCGGCCGTGATTATACTCGGTCAAGATGTTGGAAAGAGGCATTCAAATTATTTGTAATACATGCGTAGATTAAATTTTAAAAACTAAATAAGTAATGTGTTGTCATAATTTTTATTGAACAGAGAAATGTACGAGAGAGAGAGAGAGAGAGAGAGAGATAGAGAGAGACAGTAAGAGAGAGAGATAACCCCCTCGATTCTCAGATATATATTGTATCAAATAAAAATTCTTATCATTTTTCCTAAATATTCCTAACAATAAAGGTAATCTTTTTTTTTTAGATTAACAAATCCATTTGACAGTAATCATTGACTTTTATTTTCCATCATCAAGTTCACACAGTTCACGGGAAGTCCGTGCTACATTTGTAGTAGCGTGCTTGCGTTGTCAATCAAAATAATTCGACACAGTGGAGAGGTGGAAATCGCGTTTCGCCGAACATGCCGAAGGCAAAGAGTCACTTAGTATTCCAAGAAATTTTAAATATTTTTCCCTATCATTTCTATATCGGATTTTTGCATTCCTGCAGAAAAAAAATAATTCGAATATATACTTGGAAGGATTAAGTTTTAAATTGAATGTGAAACATATTCCCTGCCAATTTAGAATACTTCTGTCGGCGCAAATTTTATTAAAATACTATTGTTTAATGACTGTTTGATGTTGGTTTTAAGACTGATTTTCTTGTCTTACATAAAAATGAAACATAAATTCAAATATACTGTAAAAACTCAATAAGAATTTTATTTCGGGAGAAAAGGCAACGGGGGGGGGGGGGGGGGGGGGTCTTAATTATACTGAATGGCAAAAAACATATTTTTAAACATATGTTTGGGTACATGTACAGTGAAGGAAGGAAATTTCCTTCTCTAATAATAGACTATTTAAAACAGTTGGTCTTTTCTAAAATTTAAAACCACAGCATCAATTTAATTATCTCTAAAGATATTTAATTAAATGAATATTTGCAGTACTGTTCATATTTCTCAAACCTACATGTAGTTTAAATGCCTGTTACTGTAGAAATAATTTTTATTCTGTATTCTTGTTCTGTAAAAGTCTAGGATTAATTATTATACATCCATTAATAATTTGTCCTCTTTAAAATTACATCAAATTGATGCCGTGCGTGAAACATTTGTACATTGCCCTTTTTCATAGTTAATATTTTAGCATCGTTCTACATACATGTAGGTACTTAATGTATTAATTATTTTCCAGGGAAAATTCATGAAATAAGTAACAGCTGAGTTATAATAATAGAAATATAAATATCATAGATAATTTTTGCAATGAAATAATTATTCTTCAAACACGATATCTAAGTTATTAATTTAAAAATCATGTAAATCCTTACCATCAAAAAGATAAGTCCTTTCACTTCGGAGTTCCGAATGACAATGAAGACTGAACGATAAGTGAACGGTGAACGCAAAGTAAACGGAACAAAGAGCGAACGGTGAACGTTTTGTGAACGGTGAACGCGAGCGCACGGTGAACGGTGAACGCAATACTGTGAACGAAGAGCGAACGGTGAACGCACGCTGAACGAACGGTGAACGAACGCTGAACGAACGGTGAGCGAACGGAAAAATGGGAAAGTAGAACGTTTCAGGGACTGTATTTTGAAAGGATTTCAACAAAATTTCTATTTTTAGTAACCATGCAATGCAACATTTGTTGAAATAAAAAACAAATGAACAGAATGATACATCTCACTATAGTTTACTAATGTGCAACAAATTCTTACTGAAAACTTTTTTAAAAGAAAACATTTTAAAGAATTTCAAAGAAAATTCTATTTTTAGTAACCAAGTCAACACTACTTGTTAAAACCAAAATCTGTAGTGAAGCATTTTGTATCTTGGTATACTCTATTTGTGAACCAAGTTATATTGCAATTTAACCAAAATGTCGGAAGAGTCGGGTTTTGAAAGAATCTCATCAAAATTTCTCCTTTTTAGAAACCATGAAAACATTTATCAAAATCAAATACCAAACTGAATGCAGAGAACTATGTATCTCACCATAGCTTACTATCGTGTCAGGTCTTAGTTTACTACTGCCTCAGGTCTTATTGAAATAGACCAAACCTGTTGGAGGAGTAGCTTTTTGAAATATTTTTCAAAGATATTTCTTTTTTTTTTTTGTAACCAAGACAACATTTTTTGTAAAATCCAAAATATGTAGAAAAGAGTTGCATCTTAGTATACTCCATAAGACAAACCTGTAGGAAGGAGAAGATTTGGTCGGTGATTGCTGACGACAGTTTGGTGTCTGTATACTGGTTGATCTGTTTGGTCAGAAAGCTCGCGGCCAGGTCTGCCAGCTATAAAATCAAACAACTAAGGAACATCAACACAAAACTTGGGGGTAGGATTAACAACTACCAAATCAATAATAACAGGATATAACAATGAATTATAAAGCTCGCGGCCAGGTCTGCCAGCTATAAAATCAAACAACTAAGGAACATCATCACAAAACTCGGGGGTAGGATTAACAACTACCAAATCAATAATAACAGGATATAACAATAAATTATAAAGCTCGCGGCCAGGTCTGCCAGCTAGAAAATCAAACAACTAAGGAACATCATCACAAAACTCGGGGGTAGGATTAACAACTACCAAATCAATGATAACATTCTATACTGGCTTACAGTAGTATATCTTATCAATATCTGCCTAATTTAAATTTATTAAAAGGTAAACATCTGTTGATTTGGTGTTGATCAGAAGTTCAGAGTCTATAATTCTAATATGCTCACCTTCTCTGTTGATTTGATGTTGATCAGAAGTTCAGGGTCTATAATTCTAATACTCTCACTTTGTCTGTTGATTTGATGTTGATCAGAAGTTCACGGCCTATAATTCTAATATGCTAACCTTCTCTGTTGATTTGATTTTGATCAGAAGTTCAGTGTCTATAATTCTAATACTCTAACCTTCTCTGTTGATTTGATGTTGATCAGAAGTTCAGAGTCTATAATTCTAATACTCTGACCTTGTCTGTTGATTTGATGTTGATCAGGAGTTCAGGATCTATGAACGGCACTGGTGTCTTTTCCTTTTCTTTTTCCCCTTCCTTAAGAAAAACAATAGAAAATCCATATTATAGTAGGTTATTGTTTAATGAGGTATACTCATTTCATAATTTTTCCCAAAACACATAAAACACTGATTGAACAGTTTGAATTTCTAATCAACCAAACATGTTTTCCTACTGCAAATAAAAACATGACATCTCCCAAAACTGAGACACTGAAGAAGTTAGCAAACATGTCTCTGGTTTATGTCATGCAAGTAAACCCTGCAATAAGAATTTTTATCCAATCCAAGGCTGTGTTATGTTTGATGCTGTTAACCTTAAAAAGGGTCGTGTCCTTGTCTCAATCTCAGGCCTTAAAGGTCAAGGTTATTTGTCATCGAGACGTTGAAAAATCACTATACATAGTCTGTCAAATCTGTTGATTTATAACTTATGAAATACTCCATATGTTGTGCGTCCAGGACATGAGAGAGGGTGTAGTCAACGTCTATATTAAATAATAATTCAAATATAGACATTCTATGTTAGATGATAATTCACATATAGACATTCTAAGTTAGATGATCATTTGGTTGAAGCTCACTTTATAACTTACCAGTATTATCTCCCCTTCTCTCTTTGGTTTAGGTGAGATGTATAACTAACCAGTATTATTTCCCCTTCTCTCTTGGGTTTAGGTGAGATGTATAACTTACCAGTATTATCTCCCCTTCTCTCTTTGGTTTAGGTGAGATGTATAACTTACCAGTATTATCTCCCCTTCTCTCTTTGGTTTAGGTGAGATGTATAACTTACCAGTATTATCTCCCCTTCTCTCTTTGGTTTAGGTGAGGAGATGTATAACTTACCAGTATTATCTCCCCTTCTCTCTTTGGTTTAGGTGAGATGTATAACTTACCAGTAATATCTCCCCTTCTCTCTTTGGTTTAGGTGAGATGTATAACTTACCAGTATTATCTCCCCTTCTCTCTTTGGTTTAGGTGAGATGTATAACTTACCAGTATTATCTCCCCTTCTCTCTTTGGTTTAGGTGAGATGTATAACTTACCAGTATTATCTCCCCTTCTCTCTTTGGTTTAGGTGAGATGTATAACTTACCAGTATTATCTCCCCTTCTCTCTTTGGTTTAGGTGGAGATGTATAACTTACCAGTATTATCTCCCCTTCTCTCTTTGGTTTAGGTGAGGAGATGTATAACTTACCAGTATTATCTCCCCTTCTCTCTTTGGTTTAGGTGAGATGTATAACTTACCAGTATTATCTCCCCTTCTCTCTTTGGTTTAGGTGAGATATATAACTTACCAGTATTATCTCCCCTTCTCTCTTTGGTTTAGGTGAGATGTATAACTTACCAGTATTATCTCCCCTTCTCTCTTTGGTTTAGGTGAGATGTATAACTTACCAGTATTATCTCCCCTTCTCTCTTGGGTTTAGGTGAGATGTATAACTTACCAGTATTATCTCCCCTTCTCTCTTTGGTTTAGGTGAGATGTATAACTTACCAGTATTATCTCCCCTTCTCTCTTGGGTTTAGGTGAGATGTATAACTTACCAGTATTATCTCCCCTTCTCTCTTTGGTTTAGGTGAGATGTATAACTTACCAGTATTATCTCCCCTTCTCTCTTTGGTTTAGGTGAGATGTATAACTTACCAGTATTATCTCCCCTTCTCTCTTTGGTTTAGGTGAGATGTATAACTTACCAGTATTATCTCCCCTTCTCTCTTGGTTTTAGGTGAGATGTATAACTTACCAGTATTATCTCCCCTTCTCTCTTTGGTTTAGGTGAGATGTATAACTTACCAGTATTATCCCCCCTTCTCTCTTTGGTTTAGGTGTGATGTATAACTTACCAGTATTATCTCCCCTTCTCTCTTTGGTTTAGGTGAGATGTATAACTTACCAGTATTATCCCCCCTTCTCTCTTTGGTTTAGGTGAGATGTATAACTTACCAGTATTATCTCCCCTTCTCTCTTTGGTTTAGGTGAGATGTATAACTTACCAGTATTATCTCCCCTTCTCTCTTTGGTTTAGGTGAGATGTATAACTTACCAGTATTATCTCCCCTTCTCTCTTTGGTTTAGGTGAGATGTATAACTTACCAGTATTATCTCCCCTTCTCTCTTTGGTTTAGGTGAGATGTATAACTAACCAGTATTATCTCCCCTTCTCTCTTTGGTTTAGGTGAGATGTATAACTTACCAGTATTATCTCCCCTTCTCTCTTTGGTTTAGGTGTGATGTATAACTTACCAGTATTATCTCCCCTTCTCTCTTTGGTTTAGGTGAGATGTATAACTTACCAGTATTATCTCCCCTTCTCTCTTTGGTTTAGGTGAGATGTATAACTTACCAGTATTAACCCCCCTCCTTCTATCTTTGGTTTAGGTGAGATGTATAACTTACCAGTATTTATCTCCCCTTCTCTCTTTGGTTTAGGTGAGATGTATAACTTACCAGTATTATCTCCCCTTCTCTCTTTGGTTTAGGTGAGATGTATAACTTACCAGTATTATCTCCCCTTCTCTCTTTGGTTTAGGTGAGATGTATAACTTACCAGTATTATCTCCCCTTCTCTCTTTGGTTTAGGTGAGGAGATGTATAACTTACCAGTATTATCCCCCCTTCTCTCTTTGGTTTAGGTGAGATGTATAACTTACCAGTATTATCTCCCCTTCTCTCTTTGGTTTAGGTGAGATGTATAACTTACCAGTATTATCTCCCCTTCTCTCTTTGGTTTAGGTGAGATGTATAACTTACCAGTATTATCTCCCCTTCTCTCTTTGGTTTAGGTGAGATGTATAACTTACCAGTATTATCTCCCCTTCTCTCTTTGGTTTAGGTGAGATGTATAACTTACCAGTATTATCTCCCCTTCTCTCTTTGGTTTAGGTGAGGAGATGTATAACTTACCAGTATTATCTCCCCTTCTCTCTTTGGTTTAGGTGAGATGTATAACTTACCAGTATTATCTCCCCTTCTCTCTTTGGTTTAGGTGAGATGTATAACTTACCAGTATTATCTCCCCTTCTCTCTTTGGTTTAGGTGAGATGTATAACTTACCAGTATTATCTCCCCTTCTCTCTTTGGTTTAGGTGAGATGTATAACTTACCAGTATTATCTCCCCTTCTCTCTTTGGTTTAGGTGAGATGTATAACTTACCAGTATTATCTCCCCTTCTCTCTTTGGTTTAGGTGAGATGTATAACTTACCAGTATTATCTCCCCTTCTCTCTTTGGTTTAGGTGAGATGTATAACTTACCAGTATTATCTCCCCTTCTCTCTTTGGTTTAGGTGAGATGTATAACTTACCAGTATTATCTCCCCTTCTCTCTTTGGTTTAGGTGAGATGTATAACTTACCAGTATTATCTCCCCTTCTCTCTTTGGTTTAGGTGAGATGTATAACTTACCAGTATTATCTCCCCTTCTCTCTTTGGTTTAGGTGAGATGTATAACTTACCAGTATTATCTCCCCTTCTCTCTTTGGTTTAGGTGAGGAGATGTATAACTTACCAGTATTATCTCCCCTTCTCTCTTTGGTTTAGGTGAGATGTATAACTTACCAGTAATATCTCCCCTTCTCTCTTTGGTTTAGGTGTGATATATAACTTACCAGTATTATCCCCCCTTCTCTCTTTGGTTTAGGTGAGATGTATAACTTACCAGTATTATCTCCCCTTCTCTCTTTGGTTTAGGTGAGATGTATAACTTACCAGTATTATCTCCCCTTCTCTCTTTGGTTTAGGTGAGATGTATAACTTACCAGTATTATCTCCCCTTCTCTCTTTGGTTTAGGTGAGATGTAT
This sequence comes from Saccostrea cuccullata, assembly GCF_032062105.1. Lineage (NCBI taxonomy): Eukaryota > Metazoa > Mollusca > Bivalvia > Ostreida > Ostreidae > Saccostrea > Saccostrea cuccullata. The sequence goes on along the minus strand of NW_026928282.1, from coordinate 23,113 downwards.
AACTTACCAGTATTATCTCCCCTTCTCTCTTTGGTTTAGGTGAGATGTATAACTTACCAGTATTATCTCCCCTTCTCTCTTTGGTTTAGGTGAGATGTATAACTTACCAGTATTATCTCCCCTTCTCTCTTTGGTTTAGGTGAGATGTATAACTTACCAGTAATATCTCCCCTTCTCTCTTTGGTTTAGGTGAGATGTATAACTTACCAGTATTATCTCCCCTTCTCTCTTTGGTTTAGGTGAGATGTATAACTTACCAGTATTATCTCCCCTTCTCTCTTTGGTTTAGGTGAGATGTATAACTTACCAGTATTATCTCCCCTTCTCTCTTGGGTTTAGGTGAGATGTATAACTTACCAGTATTATCTCCCCTTCTCTCTTTGGTTTAGGTGAGATGTATAACTTACCAGTATTATCTCCCCTTCTCTCTTTGGTTTAGGTAAGGAGATGTATAACTTACCAGTATTATCCCCCCTTCTCTCTTTGGTTTAGGTGAGATGTATAACTTACCAGTAATATCTCCCCTTCTCTCTTTGGTTTAGGTGAGATGTATAACTTACCAGTATTATCTCCCCTTCTCTCTTTGGTTTAGGTGAGATGTATAACTAACCAGTATTATCTCCCCTTCTCTCTTTGGTTTAGGTGAGATGTATAACTTACCAGTATTATCCCCCCTTCTCTCTTTGGTTTAGGTGAGATGTATAACTTACCAGTATTATCTCCCCTTCTCTCTTTGGTTTAGGTGAGATGTATAACTTACCAGTATTATCTCCCCTTCTCTCTTTGGTTTAGGTGAGATGTATAACTTACCAGTATTATCTCCCCTTCTCTCTTTGGTTTAGGTGTGATGTATAACTTACCAGTATTATCTCCCCTTCTCTCTTTGGTTTAGGTGAGATGTATAACTTACCAGTATTATCTCCCCTTCTCTCTTTGGTTTAGGTGAGATGTATAACTTACCAGTATTATCTCCCCTTCTCTCTTTGGTTTAGGTGAGATGTATAACTTACCAGTATTATCTCCCCTTCTCTCTTTGGTTTAGGTGAGATGTATAACTTACCAGTATTATCTCCCCTTCTCTCTTTGGTTTAGGTGAGGAGATGTATAACTTACCAGTATTATCTCCCCTTCTCTCTTTGGTTTAGGTGAGATGTATAACTTACCAGTATTATCTCCCCTTCTCTCTTTGGTTTAGGTGAGATGTATAACTTACCAGTATTATCTCCCCTTCTCTCTTTGGTTTAGGTGAGATGTATAACTTACCAGTATTATCTCCCCTTCTCTCTTTGGTTTAGGTGAGATGTATAACTTACCAGTATTATCTCCCCTTCTCTCTTTGGTTTAGGTGAGATGTATAACTTACCAGTATTATCTCCCCTTCTCTCTTTGGTTTAGGTGAGGAGATGTATAACTTACCAGTATTATCTCCCCTTCTCTCTTTGGTTTAGGTGAGATGTATAACTTACCAGTATTATCTCCCCTTCTCTCTTTGGTTTAGGTGAGATGTATAACTTACCAGTATTATCTCCCCTTCTCTCTTTGGTTTAGGTGAGATGTATAACTTACCAGTATTATCTCCCCTTCTCTCTTTGGTTTAGGTGAGATGTATAACTTACCAGTATTATCTCCCCTTCTCTCTTGGGTTTAGGTGAGATGTATAACTTACCAGTATTATCTCCCCTTCTCTCTTTGGTTTAGGTGAGAGATGTATAACTTACCAGTATTATCTCCCCTTCTCTCTTTGGTTTAGGTGAGATGTATAACTTACCAGTATTATCTCCCCTTCTCTCTTTGGTTTAGGTGAGATGTATAACTTACCAGTAATATCTCCCCTTCTCTCTTTGGTTTAGGTGAGATGTATAACTTACCAGTATTATCTCCCCTTCTCTCTTTGGTTTAGGTGAGATGTATAACTTACCAGTATTATCTCCCCTTCTCTCTTTGGTTTAGGTGAGATGTATAACTTACCAGTATTATCCCCCCTTCTCTCTTTGGTTTAGGTGTGATGTATAACTTACCAGTATTATCTCCCCTTCTCTCTTTGGTTTAGGTGAGATGTATAACTAACCAGTATTATCTCCCCTTCTCTCTTTGGTTTAGGTGAGATGTATAACTTACCAGTATTATCTCCCCTTCTCTCTTTGGTTTAGGTGTGATGTATAACTTACCAGTATTATCTCCCCTTCTCTCTTTGGTTTAGGTGAGATGTATAACTTACCAGTATTATCTCCCCTTCTCTCTTTGGTTTAGGTGAGATGTATAACTTACCAGTATTATCTCCCCTTCTCTCTTTGGTTTAGGTGAGATGTATAACTTACCAGTATTACCTCCCCTTCTCTCTTTGGTTTAGGTGAGGAGATGTATAACTTACCAGTATTATCCCCCCTTCTCTCTTTGGTTTAGGTGAGGAGATGTATAACTTACCAGTATTATCTCCCCTTCTCTCTTTGGTTTAGGTGAGATGTATAACTTACCAGTATTATCTCCCCTTCTCTCTTTGGTTTAGGTGAGATGTATAACTTACCAGTATTATCCCCCCTTCTCTCTTTGGTTTAGGTGAGATATATAACTTACCAGTATTATCTCCCCTTCTCTCTTGGGTTTAGGTGAGATGTATAACTTACCAGTATTATCTCCCCTTCTCTCTTTGGTTTAGGTGAGATGTATAACTTACCAGTATTATCTCCCCTTCTCTCTTTGGTTTAGGTGAGGAGATGTATAACTTACCAGTATATCTCCCCTTCTCTCTTTGGTTTAGGTGAGATGTATAACTTACCAGTATTATCTCCCCTTCTCTCTTTGGTTTAGGTGAGATGTATAACTTACCAGTATTACCTCCCCTTCTCTCTTTGGTTTAGGTGGGGGTGAGGACTTGACAGTGATCCCTGGGGTAGGTGGTAACTTTCTGCTTGGGACACCTCCCTGATATATCCTAAGGGTCCTGTCTGCCACTTCTATAGGGACTCCTAAAAATAAACTTCAACATATCACCAAGCTCACAAGAGTTAAGGTTTAGGTGAGATGTATAACTTACCAGTATTATCTCCCCTTCTCTCTTTGGTTTAGGTGAGATGTATAACTTACCAGTATTATCCCCCCTTCTCTCTTTGGTTTAGGTGTGATGTATTATCTCCCCTTCTCTCTTTGGTTTAAGTGAGATGTATAACTTACCAGTATTATCTCCCCTTCTCTCTTTGGTTTAGGTGAGATGTATAACTTACCAGTATTAGGTGAGATGTATAACTTACCAGTATTATCTCCCCTTCTCTCTTTGGTTTAGGTGAGATGTATAACTTACCAGTATTATCTCCCCTTCTCTCTTTGGTTTAGGTGAGATGTATAACTTACCAGTATTATCTCCCCTTCTCTCTTGGGTTTAGGTGAGATGTATAACTTACCAGTATTATCCCCCCTTCTCTCTTTGGTTTAGGTGTGATGTATAACTTACCAGTATTATCTCCCCTTCTCTCTTTGGTTTAGGTGAGATGTATAACTTACCAGTATTATCCCCCTTCTCTCTTTGGTTTAGGTGAGATGTATAACTTACCAGTATTATCTCCCCTTCTCTCTTTGGTTTAGGTGAGGAGATGTATAACTTACCAGTATTATCTCCCCTTCTCTCTTTGGTTTAGGTGAGATGTATAACTTACCAGTATTATCTCCCCTTCTCTCTTTGGTTTAGGTGAGGAGATGTATAACTTACCAGTACTATCTCCCCTTCTCTCTTTGGTTTAGGTGAGATGTATAACTTACCAGTATTATCTCCCCTTCTCTCTTTGGTTTAGGTGAGATGTATAACTTACCAGTATTACCTCCCCTTCTCTCTTTGGTTTAGGTGGGGGTGAGGACTTGACTGTGATCCCTGGGGTAGGGGGTAGTTTACGGCTTGGGACACCTCCCTGATAAATCCTAAGGGTCCTGTCTGCAACTTCTATAGGGACTCCTAAAAATAAACTTCAACATATCACCAAGCTCACAAGAGTTACAGTTTTATGTAAAAAAAAAACTGATAAGAAATTATTATCATCATTACAAATAAGGTAAACTATGCTTTGTATGTTTTAGGACTGATTTCAGAATAGTACCTGCTTTACTTATCATTCCTCTTATTATAAATATTCATCAACTGTTGATTTCTCCTTTTTATTGACATTTTCAGTCTACTCACAACTTATGAGGTTGACGTGACGTCCCCACTGTTAACCATACAGTCTATACTCACCACTTATGAGATTAATTCCCTTTATGAAGTCCCCACTGTAAATCATACATTCTACTCACCACTTATGAGGTTGATTTCCCCTGTGAGGTCCTCGCTATTTATAGAACAGCTGAGGTCAAGGTTGACTGGGCCCAGTACCATTCCCCCATTCTCAGTGAGGGTGAGCTGTAACAGAGAGACACAGATCCCATCAGCACTGCTGTTATGGGTGGGAACTGCCCGGATGTTTCCATCTACACCAAGACCTGTGAATGAAACAAGGATGGTTTCTTAATTTTACAAATTACAGCTTTGTATTTATTTGCCTGGTTTTATTGTGAGGCACCATTGAGTAAATCAAGGGTAAATAAATAGAAGTATGAGACTGTGCAGGGTCAAAATTAAAATGCTAAAAATAAAATGATTGTTCCTTCATCATTGTTCATCAAGTGCTTTCACTGCATCACTGTAGACATTGAACAACCTTCACAGGTTCAAAGGAGACATTGAAGGATTATAATTATAAAGACCCCCTTATGAACTGGCGAGGGGGGGGGGGGGTTGTGTCCAAACAATACACAAAATTGGATAAATCCGTGGGTTTTGGGTGTGGTTGAGGACTCCTATGCTGACCCAAAACTGGTTGGGCCCCTCTTTTCAAGATTTCTGGATCCCCCAAAAAAAAAGATTTCTGGATCCACCACTGCTTATCTACTGCTTCAGTCCAGAGTCCTATTATAATACATTGGTCAAATTTACAGAATTTCACCTTAAATAAGCCAGTGTAAGTCCAAAATTCTTGCATGGGAGGTAAAACGACACACAATCAATAAGATGTAACATTGACAACTACTACGTTGAGTATTTTGTCTATGTCAGTTCAATTATTCAATGAATGAAACTTATGAGAAACAACATAATATAAATTGGGGTTGCTAGTTTACGCTTTATAAACGGCTTTGCAGTTTATAAACAAGAGGCCCATGGGCTACATCGCTCACCTAACCACTAAGGCTAGGAAAAAGTAGAAAATGATTTTTATTGTAAGTTTGAATTCAAAAGATGTCCCATGACCAATCATGGATTTGCTATTTATTAGAAAATGATTTTTAAAGATTTTTCCTATATATTTCTATGTAAAACATTGGTCAGCCATTTTGGCCCCGCCCTTCCCCCGGGGATCATGATTTGAACAAACTTGAAACTATACTATCTGAGCATGCTTCCATATAAATATGATGAATTATGGCTTTGTCATTCTTGAGAAGAAGATTTTTAAAGAATTTTCCTATATATTTCTATGTAAAAATTTGGTCAGCCATTTTGGCCCAGCCCTACTCCCAGGGGTCATGATTTGAACAAATTTGAATCTACACTACCTGAGGATGTTTCACCATAAGTTTCATCTTTCCTGGCACAGTGGTTCTTGAGAAGAAGATATTTAAAATATGCCACCAAATTTTCAGTTATTCCCAATTATCTCCCCTTAAATGAGGGCGTGGCCCTTCATTTGAACAAACTTGAATCCCCTTCACCCAAGGATGCTTTGTGGCAAGTTTGGTTGAAATTGGCCCTTGATTGGTTCTTGAGAAGAAGTCGAAAATGTGAAAAGTTTACAGACAGACAGACGGATGCCGAACAAAATGCGATCAGAAAAGCTCACTTGAGCTTTCAGCTGAGGTGAGCAAAAAAAGCATGAAGTGCCCAAAATTATGTTATATCGTATAACATAAGTTGAAAAAAGCATCATTCCTTATAATTTAATTTCAGTGTAGACAATGAGATATTTTTTCCTCCAGAAAAAGGCTTCAAATTGAGCATATTTTAAAAGTTACTGACATTCTCAAACAACAATACCTCAAATACCATGGATATATCAAAGTGAGATGGAAGTCTAAAACACTTTATGTAATATATAGATTTTATGGAGTTACCATATTCATGATATCAAATGTTATGGTTAAGAACAAATTAATTTGGTTTACTTAGCATGCTTAGATTATTGCAATAGTAATGTTTTATTTCCTGGCTAATCTTAATTATTTGGTATTCATACCTTCAAGAACCTCTACTAACATGACTATATAAGCTGTAACCTTTTTCATAACAGAAGGAAACAATTATTTCAATGTTTGTGTGATTAAAGTCCATTCTAACTTCTAGATATTAAACATTGTTAAACATTTCCTTTTACAGAAGGTTTTATCATTTTCTTCCTGTTTCTGAATTTCCTGCTTTTAAATGCTAAAGACATGGTGTATGTATTTATTATTCTTCATTAAATGCTAGATACATGGTGTATGTAAGACCGCAGAATAGGGCTGGGCAATAATATCGATATTTCAATATATTGCAATACAATGACAAAAAATATCGTATCGCAATACGATTTTGTAATATCGATATATTGGCAATATGCTTAGATTAAGGAATTTTGTCATTAAATGTAAAAATGGACGTATGAAAGTTTGTTATTAACCCAAACAGTAAGTCAGAAGTTGTTTTGGGGGAACATTTCAGAGCATAACTTAAAAGAAATCAACAAGATTTTTTTTCCATTTTGGTAACTTATGATAGTTATGTACATTCTGCATGTAAAAAATGCCATTTTTATTACATTGAAAATATTGCAATACATATCGCAATACAGTTAAAAATATTGCAATATATCGCAATACGAAATCTCTGGCCAATACCTAGACCTCAGAACATTAATTTAACTGGCAAGATGGAAATATGCAGCTTACGTCATTTCTATCTGTAACAATAAAAAAATTCAATGACAGACAATGAAATGGGTGGGTACAATTCGACGCGAATGGCCGAGAAAAAATTGGATTGAAATTCTAGTTTGAAATTCATTTTCATAAAATAAAGAAATAAAGAAAAGGTTCGTCATTGTGGAAATATTTCTACTTAATACCATTATTATGTGATTTGAATCATTTGGTTCAATTATTTTTCAATTTAGTTAACTACTTTAAACTTAGTCATTATGTTGCTGTTTGTTAGATTTCATTTTTCATTAATTTTGTTGTTGAATATAATTTAAATCAGGAGATTTTATTCTACTGTATACCTGCATGAACCAAAAAACATGATTTTAAACCAAAATAATCAGAGGCGACCAGAAAGATTATGGAACCGTGACAGACCTATGCAATTGTTTCTAGAAAGTATGTTCTGTAGCGCCGACCGAGCGGCCGTATTCACATTTTGTCCTCAGTCTTTAATTTCTCTATTTGGTAGCGTTAATTTCTCCTCATGTTTTGAAATCAGACTCAAGTTCGTCTATTCTACGTACAGTTTATTAACACAACACATCACAAATAAAAACATCCAGGAAAAATAATTCACAGTATATAAAATCCAAGTAAACAATCACATATAAATCCAAATCAAAGGCAAAGTTAATAATCCATGTAAAATCTATATCGCTACATATCAGTTATATCGTCTTTATATCCTATCTTGCTATCTCTCTATCTAATTCTAACATTCAGTCGCGCTATATATACTTTAGATCCGCTCCTGACGATCAGGAGAACATTATAAGATCCTTAAGATCAGGAGTCAATACACATGTAATTACGATCAGCAGGGGGTTAGATAAGAGGGGCGATTAATATACAGATAAGATTTATAGAATAAGTGTAGATAATGTGTGAACAATTAATTAATGAAAAATGATATTAAAGATAAGATATTCTAAATCGTTACAGTTCTATCATTAAAATAATATTGTCATACAGACCCAGTTTAACAATAGAATTTATTTCATGTATTGGCAATGTAGCAAAATAAACATGAGTGATTACTCAAACTCAGTGCATTTACTAAAAACAATCCATAGAGTTCCCAATGTCAACATGGCGTGTTAAAATTTGAAGTGAGAAAAAAACATTGAGAAATAAAGTTTGAGTTTTGTCATTATATCATTATGGATTATTTTTTAGGATAAAAGGAATATATATATACAATCTCAAAAAGGTTTGTTATGATTAATTTGGTTATTTCCAGAGTATTTTATTTTGTATTCTTCAAAATCATTTGGGAGCGTTTTTTTCCCTTATATAACTGGTAACGATAAATGGCACCTTTTCAATGCCAAAAAACATTAATTTTTCCCAATTCTGTGACTAAAAATTCCCAATTCACCTATGAAGCAATAGACCACGACGACATCCACAGTAATAAGTAATTAAGTTGGAATAAACACAAAATACGTTGCATTTGCATAAATAAGAGAAAATTCTTTGTTTTTCTTCGATGTTATTTTTCTCAATTGAACCCTTTCCCAATGTGTGGAAAAAAAATTGCTGATGTGGGACATATTCTGACTATGGTGAGAAGCTGTGGTTTTGTCCTGATCCAGACACAGCCATATTATTCTAACTAAATTGTTCCCAACTTGTTTAAATGTCTTTGCTACAAAACTATATACCAAGTTAATCAATGCCATAGATGACAATGCAGTCAACCTGAAATACTTCTGTGTGGAGTCACTAACAAACTAATTTTACCGTGCCGTACAAAAGCCTTATTAGTCAGCCCGCGGGCTGACTAGTTATGGTACGAAGAACTTCCAATGCGCTTGCGTGACCTGGAATTCTGGGAGTGGTTCTGCAGTAAATCACTCCTGCTAATTTTATTTCAGTAAAATCAATATAGATTATAAACCAACAAATTCCTATTAAACACCAAAGTAATCTGTAAATTTAACTAAAAAGGAATATCCCGATGCTTATTTTTGTATAGAAGGTTTCAAACAGTTTACTGGTCCGCAGTAATTTAACTGATCGCACCTGATCATTTGTTCTACGCAGCGAACCATACAGTTGCTACTGTTGGATGAATTCAGTGTTTGACGCGTAAATTGAAGCTCTTTTATAAAATATATTGAAGGTATTTTACTTATGTATTTAAATCTACAGCACAAACCTGTGGCGGATCCAGAAATTTTGTAAAGGGGGGCCCGACCAGTTTGAGGTCAGGGTTGGGGCCCACAGTCACACCAAATAAACATCGATTTGTAAAATATTGTGATTTTTGGACTTAAAAGGGGGGGGGGGGGCTCGGGCCCCCTGGGCCCCCCCCTCTTAATCCGCCACTGCAAACATTGGTTTATTACATATTTTTAGCTTTTCAGTTTTTACTGCTTTTACTTTCGTTTTCACTACAAATCATTTCGATCCCGATGCTAAATAGCGGACAGACTTGTTAAGTCATACAACAGATACTTCGGAGAGAAAACACAACTGGCTAAGCTTGCTCGTTTTTTGCCCCCCGCTGAAACTAGAGAATATAAATTTCAGTCTGTCTGTCCGTCCATCTATAGTTCTGTCTGTCTGTAACACTTTCACTTCCCCGCAATATCATAGATTGCGTGAAGTCTTTGCATGAGCTTTTGCAGTGAAATTTTACACAACTGTTTACACCTTATAAGACCCTCTTGATTTTGAGGTTAAAGGTCAAGGTATTAAATTCAGAAATTCTGTCTGTTTAAACACTTGTTTTCGCGCGATATCTCTATAAGCCATTGAGCTTTTGCAATGAAATTTTATACCACAACTCCCTATAGCCATATATATGGCGTAAGGAATACCCCTGTGTATTTTGAGGTTCAAACGTCAGTGTCATAAATTCATACTTCTGTGTGACTCTGTGTAAAACTTTCATTTCAAGTCAATATCTCTAGAAGGTTTTGAGTTTTTGTAATTAAATGTCATTAACGATAACTCCCTATGGCCCCGCCCTTGAACCCCCCCCCCCCCCCCCCCCCGCCGATCTGCGCATGCTTTTTTTTATCCGTAAATTGGCTTGTTTTTCATAAACTACGACCTGATAATCTTGGTTGTGGCAATCATATTTATGAATTAATAGGTTTATTATATTATAAAAGGTCTGATAAATGAATTTGTAAGTCTTAATATTGTTTGCTTTATTTCAATTCTACTTTTTATGAAAATAATTTTTAGCCAAAATTCAGCTAGTTACTAGTAAGTCAAATGACGATAGTTAATAAACTAAAAAAAGGCTAGGGCTATACCGTCAAAGCTTACATGTTACCTGTTTGAATGAATAATAAATGTTTTTTTTTTTATTCTAAAATGTACTAGAAAATGTACTGGGTATTTCAATAATCCTTTATTTGTATATTCTCAAACGAAGGTTCAGTATGGCTGTTTAAGTATCGAAGGGACAAGGGTGTTTCCCTTTTCTAAACACCAAGCCAAGAGTGATTCAACCGGCGGCATGATAAACTCAAACAAGGATGATAGTGAAGCTTATTGGGCTCCGTTTTGTTAAAAATGGCATAATGTCCATATATCCCCCTCCCCCTAAAATCTTATAGATCTGATAATGAGATTGTAAGTTTATAACTTCTTTGAATTATATTACGTGAATTGGAACTTAAATGTTTCTACATACTTTCCGTTCTTTTGATTTTGAGACAAAAAATGCAAGAATCTGCATGCACAAACGCTTCTGTTCCTATGCAGAAAAAATATTAAGACGATGTTTTAATTTTTGTGCCCAACTCTGTTACTGATTAAAAATTTGTTGAAGGCATTTTTTTCAGTTCTCTATGATTCTTTAAAACATTATCACAGAGAAGAAAAATCCTCTGGCTGACTCTCTAAGCTTTTTTTAAAAGCTAAACTTGTAAGTTAACAGCTGTGAGTTCTTGAGGCCCTATGTTCCACCATAAACCAAAAGAACCATGTTGTCGATGCGTGTTCTACTTCATATAATTGTTTACCTATGAGGAGAACCTCTCCGCGTCCATGGACCGTGACGATGAAATCGTGCGTGACATCCCTAATCGTATACAAATCTTTCGTTTTCCCAGAATCTGTCATTTTATCATTTCCTTCATCTCGCTTCTAATAGACTAATTTTCCTCATAATCAGTCACATGTTTGAAATTACCCTTCTTTTGCTGAAGAGCTACTTTCATTTTCGTTGGCGGGAAATTTTCGAAATTTGAAAAAACCATACATCTATTATACCGGTATATGCACTTATAACGAACGAGATACTAAGTCGTACATACGACATAATAAGTCGTACGAACGAGATACGAAGTCGTACGTTCGACATAATAAGTCGTACGAACGAGATAAGTCGTATGTACGACATAATAAGTTGTACGAACGAGATATGTCGTACGTACGAGATACTCAGAACGTAGCTTCAGAACTGTAGCTTTATGGTTTTGTATTTTAGTCTTTGATCATATATTAAATGCAAATAATGTGCAATCTACGGCGCAAGATTTGAACGCACTTTTGGGAAGAATTTTCACACTTTCCAGCATTGGTCTATCCTTAATTCTAAACACATTTTGTAACCAAAATGTTTATTTTATCAACCTTCTCGCCCTTTATAATCGTTTCTGCAGGCGATAATTCGCTTGACTTGAATTGTCTGTTGGATTGCAGAAATGTAGAGAGAAATTTTAAGTTTCTTCAAGTTCTACAACAAGTAGCGAGTGGTATAATGTCTTTGGCACGTCAGTTAGTCCGTCATGATCAGTCCTTTTTTATTTCTTTACATTTTTTATAAGCATAATTATTCTTAAACAGCTGCATAAAATTTCATGAAAATTTGTAGATAACTAGAACAAAATGTATAGATATCCATATTACTAAAACAGGCACGTAGCAATATTATTGTTTAAAATTTGCATTGAAAGGCCGGTTGCCCCTTCCTCCGCTTTGTGATACAGTAAAGTGAAATAAGGGTAATGTACATGTAGTATTATATGCGGGAAAATTGTACTGAAAGAAGTTTGAACTTTAAAAAAAGCCCCCCCCCCCCCCTCTCCCCAAAACAATGTTTTGTTGTTAGGGCAACCCTGCTTAAGAGGGCAGGGGGGGGGGGGGTCGTGGCCATTTTAGACAATATTGCTCTCCTTTAGAAGAAGAGCTCCATTTGAAAATGATCAAATTTAACAGCTGAAATAAATAATTTTTTTCTTATCAAATTATAGTTTACGGCTTATTTGTTTGATAAAGAAACATTTCATGTACATGTATATATATTAATTTTAGGGTGGCAACTTTTGCTTAAAGTCATTTAAAATCTAAATAGCATGCTTTCTGTTACGGCCTCATGTTTTCAAGCTGATCATATACGTAAAACCTGTTCGTTTAATAGATAAATAATCTTCTTAAAATCGAATCTATAAGATATTCTGTCCAACACATCATTTACTACTTATGCGATTTCATTTTAATTGATTCGTTTGGAAACTTTTCCGAGATTAAATGTATTAGATTATTCACGCATTTTATTGTTGTTTTTTTTTTTGGGGGGGGGGGGGGGGTGGGGTGGGGGGGGGGGGTGGGGTGGGTGGATACTATAGGATCAACCGCATTCATGTTTTGTGTGTTTGTGTTTTTATTTTTTTTTTTTTTTTGGGGGGGGGGTGCGTTTGTGTGTGACTCTTTCATCGTGATGACGAATGAATAATTCATGTCCTGAAACAATGAATGCTTACACTGTGGAATTTTTAGAGAATAATATTTCTGGTCTACATTCTCATAAATGTCGTTTATCTCTAAAGAAAAAGAAATCATTTATAGAGGAAAATGAAGTGAAATACACAAGCCTGTTTTTATAGAAGTAAACGTGTGCCACCAGGTGATTTGAACCAGGCCACTGTAAAAATGTTGTATGTCAGTCTCAAAAGATCCGATCTTTTTTAATTAAAAGGACATTTAAAAACATAAATATAAACCATATAATTAACATGATTAAAGAAATATTTTTCATTTTCGGGATTTTTGTACTTTTCACCCACATCGGTACCCACTGAAAAGCTTTATTGATAATATTCCTTCGATAAAAACCTATCAAAATATCAGATTCTTTGAGGGGTGGACGGGGGCTGCTTTGGATTGGACTTCTAAGTCTACATGTTAAACTGACTTTTTTTTAACTGTTAAATAGATTGAAGTTAAATATGTATATGAAATTAAGGTTCTTCCGTTTTAGCAATCAAAAGCACAACTATTGGCAAGCCCGTCTATTCATGATATTATAAAGAAATCCGAATAACTAAATATTATATCGTATAATTTAAGTAACATATTATCTTGTACACATGAATACAAGGGGTTAATATATGTTATCTCGTTCCTACGACCTAGTATGTCGTACGTACGACTTAGTATCTCGGACGTACGACATAGTATCTCGTTCGTACGACATAGTATCTCGTTCGTTAGACTTATTATCTCGTTCGTACGACTTAGTATCTCCTTCGTACGACTTATTATGTCGTACGTACGACTTAGTATGTCATACTAACGACTTAGTATCTCGTACTAACGACTTAGTATCTTGTACGTTTGACTTATTATCTCGCACGTACGACTTATTATCTCGTTCATACGACTTAGTATGTTGTACGTACGACTTATTATGTCGTACGTACGACTTATTATGTCGTACGTACGACTTATTATGTGGTTCGTACGACATAGTATCTCGTTCGTACGACTTTGTATCTCGTTCGTACGACTTAGTATGTCGTACGTACGACTTATTATGTCGTACGCTCGACTTATTATGTCGTTCGTATGACTTAATATTATGTCGTTCGTTCGACTTATTATGTCGTACGTACGACATAGTATCTCGTTCGTACGACTTAGTATCTCGTACGTACGACTTAATTACTATGTCGTACGTACGACTTATTATGTCGTACGTACGACTTATAATATTTTTTTTCATGTGGCAGCAATACGCTTCCGTAAAATTATGCAAAAGATTGATAATTATTTCAAAAGTGCATTAGAAGTTTATAAAGTACTCAAGGTCAGAATAATATAAAGTAAAAATTCAAATTAAAATTGAAAGTAATTATAGCAAATTTAAAGGGAGTTACAAATATGGAGATGTGAATCTACAAACGTAAACCTAGTATGAAATGAACGGCCGGGATAGACAGGATTTCAGTGGAAAGCTGAATCTTGACTATCTTGTTTGCATTTCATACAGGTGAGATAATTTTCTAGACTTGCGCGGTTTTTGTCAAATTATTTAGATTTTCACATGGCTTAATTTATTTACAATTTACATTTTTTAAATATTAGAATTAATTATGTTTAGTATGATGTTTACTATATTGTAAGAAATTATTTATTGTAATCATAACGATTAAAAATAGATTGTTTAATTTAATAAAGAGTGGAAAGCTGAATCTTGACTATCTTGGTTGCATTTCATACAGGTTGGGTAACATCTCCACTAACCAACCATGTCAGCCGCTCAGGTCTGGAAAGGTTCCGCTGGAAATAAAATGACAAGAAAGTATAATAAACGGATAACGCAATTGACTCATCCCGGTACCTCCATAAGCCAAGCGAGTTAAAAAACGAATAGTGAAAAATAGTCATCCCGGTACCTCTTTACGAGTTCCAGGGAATGAGTGTAACCTGACTATGAAGAATCGAGAAACAATGCTTGTTAATTTTTTATAAAAATTGTTTGGGTAGTGGATAACGGCCTCAATAGCTCAATTGGTAGAACACCTGACTCAGTGGATATGCAGGGGCCCAGGGTTCGATTTCCGGTCCAGCCATACATTTTCTCCCTTTCTGACGGTTACAGCTAGGTTGATCGTTCTCGGTCGATAAAATGAAGTCGATATATCTACGGATTGACTCTTTATATTTTACACATAGAGACTAGAAATCAATTTAAGCTGTTGCAACTGTGTTTCCTTTTATATAAATTAAGTACGTAAATCCTTATTCAAGGAATTAATTAATTGTTACACCTTAAGCAGCTGTTAAGTACCAATCATTTACAGAATAATACATAATTATAAACAAGAGATGTTTGTAAAACACTTATACCCCCCTCACCCCAAATTGGAATTTTTCTAAAACGAAATAACTCTGTCAAAATGGTGCAATCCTAACCAAAACAAAACTTAACCAAGATATTCAACTGAAAAATCTGCATATCTACTTTCATTTAAATATGTGCAACCATTGCAAAGAAAATGAACGGAAACTGCAAAATAGTGAAATTTTTCTAAGTCAAAGGGACATAACTCTGTCAAAAATGGTGCAGTCATACCCAAAACAGAACTTGATCTAGATATTTACCTGAAAAAGCTGTATACCAAATTTCATTTCAGTATGTGCAACGGTTGTGAAGAAAATGAACGGAAACTAAATGGACCGACAGCAGCAAAGCAATATGCCCTCCCTTCTTCGAGGGGGGATAATTATTGGATTTGATTATTAATATCAAGTCGACCATACACTGTACTAGCTATTTTGAGATCAGCACTATGTTGTTTTACACATGAACAATTTCTAAAACGAGGTAAATTATTGACAAGCAAATTGATGAAACAAGAATATTAACAGTCTCGTTTAAAGTCATCATTTCGAAAGTTCTACGGTTGATACATGACATTGTGAGCAAATAAAATTGATCATTGAGTCAAATGCTGACTGACGTTTTTCATATCAATTGTTAGTCCATTATTTATACACTGAATGACGACGGATTTTCCCGTTATTTCTTGATCATGACAATGAGCACACGGCAGATGTGACCGGTCAGCAGGGGATGCTACTCCTCCATGGCACCTAATCCCACCTCTGATGTTTCGGAGGTCCGTGTTTGCTCTGCTCCTATTTTGTATTGTTTTATGGACTTTGATATTGAATTCAGTTCGTCATCCCCATATCCTTCATTTTGCATGAGGCATTTAGTTTTTGTGAGTCAGTATGACTGCGTTTATCTACATAAACCTCAATTGTAGTTACAGCTTTTGAAATGTTTGTGTTAAGTTTTACAGATTTTACAAGTGTACTTCCTTTACCATGTTTACATGCTTCTTTTGGAACCAATATGTTTGACCTCTTGACCTTGTTGTTTAACCCACTTTTGAAAAACCTGATCCTTGGCCATAGTTTCCAAATAGTATAAATCTAGGGTGTTCATATTTCTTGGGTGTATTTCTTAAGAAAAGACCTTTCTTTTATTATGAGTGCCAATATTTTTGACCTCGTGAATTTGAAATTGGAGTTTGATCCACTTTTCAACCTCGACCTTAAGTTCTGATCAGGAGATGCTATAGTTTTTATATTTCCAGTGTAGTGTTGATCTCAAGTTGATCACGGCCCCGGGAGTAGGTTGGGCAACAGTGTGTAATATAAGAGAAAACTCTGGCTGAGAACATGTGCTAAGTTTTTCAGTTGGACGATGTGGCCATGGGCCTCTTATTTGTATGTGTACTATGAATGAATTTTCAGCGTCATCTTCCTTTCGTGCTGTAATTAATTTTAAACTTTCCTTTTTAAAGTACAGTTTTCACTTTCATTGGCTACAAAAGTGTAGCGCTAAGGTTTTATATTAAGTCTTTGACAATAACGCTACAGATCCCGTAATGGAAATAATGGCGAGAATTTCTCCACTGTCCAATACTGGAAAGTCATATTTCCCTCCCTAAATCTAGAAACATTTGTTAACCAACTTTATTTTATACTCACGGAATCGGACCCTAGTCCCTTTTTCATTTATACAGACCGTTTTGTATTTTCTGTCAGTCTACAAAAAAGAACACAACAAGCAAGCACAGAAATAAGTCTAAATAATTGGGAGGCAAATAAAGTTATGGAGTGAATTAGTTGATTGACTAATGCTAGAAAATGGACAGATTATCCTCAATTCTGTGCAGAAAATTTTGTGTCGTAAATTGCACATTATTTTCATAACGGGAAGGTCAAGGACTGATAAAAACATATAAAACATAACGCTACAGTTCTCCAGTTACACCGTCATATGACAGTTCTTAGCAGGTCTCCGTCTTTGTGTATACACTACCCTTCATTTATATTCACCATATTTTATTCATATAATATCAAAATATATGAAAATTACTTAAATCTACCTCAGATATGAGCCTTTTGTGGAAAAATAAATCAATAAAAACTTTTTTGCTGGTGGATACTTATTTATGGAGTGAATTGTAAATGTCAATTTCCTAACTATGAGGATGATCTGCGATATGCAGCATTATTGCACAAGAAAATAGCACTATAAAGCTAGAAAAAAAGAAATCAAAAACAATTTCAAAAATAATCATAAATCCCAAATCCATATAATCTACCCTTGACATAAGTAACTTTGATAATTGTATGTATATATGAAAAAGATATATAAATTAAGTATATAAAGTGAAAAAAAGGTAATTGATAAAGAGAAACAAAGATGAGTTTTTCCAACAATCGATGGTAGTTATCCCCCGAACATAAATCCTTATATAAAAAAATATACATATTGCTAAATTTTAATTATAGCTAAATCACTCTTCTCTACATAGACTCACCTTGCTGTCCAGATCAGAGGTGGATACTGACCCACTCTTCTCTACATAGACTCACCTTACTGTCCAGATCAGACGTGGATACTGACCCACTCTTCTCTACTTAGACTCACCTTATTGTCCAAATCAGACGTGGATACTGACCCACTCTTCTCTACATAGACTCACGTTGCTGTCCAAATCAGACGTGGATACTGACCCACTCTCTTCTACATAGATTCACCTTGCTGTCCAAATCAGACGTGACTAATGACCAACTCTTCTCTAAATAGACTCACCTTGCTATCCAGATCAGACGTGGATACTGACCCACTCTCTTCTACATAGATTCACCTTGCTGTCCAAATCAGAGGTGGATACTGATCAACTCTTCTCTACACAGACTCACCTTACTGTCCAAATCAGACGTGGATACTGACCCACTCTTCTCTACATAGACTCACCTTGCTGTCCAAATCAGAGGTGGATACTGATCAACTCTTCTCTACACAGACTCACCTTACTGTCCAAATCAGACGTGGATACTGACCCACTCTTCTCTACATAGACTCACCTTATTGTCCAAATCAGACGTGACTACTGACACGCTATTCTCTACATAGACTCACCTTACTGTCCAAATCAGACGTAGATACTGACCCACTTTTCTCTACATAGACTCACCTTGCTGTCCATATCAGATGTAACTATTGCCCCGCTATTTTCTACATTGACTGACCTTACTATCCAAATCAGACGTGGATACTGACCCACTCTTCTCTACATAGATTCACCTTACTGTCCATATCAGATGTGACTATTGCCCCACTCTTCTCTACTTTGAAAAATAGATTTTCCAAGGCATCAGAGAATGTTTGAAAATTATCTGTTTCCATGCTTTCATGTTAAACAATAATGAATGATTGATAACAAAACATACATGTGGAGCATTTGCCGAAAAGCACGGTTAATAAATAGTTATTTCCCTTGGATGCTTAAAAATGAAACATTAAGATTTATCTTCCAGAATAATTTTTGTATATAAACAATACTCTAAATATCATTACTTCATACCTACATGTGATATATAGCAATGACGCCAATTATATACAAAGCAGAGAACAAACCTGTACTTTATTCACTGTTCTGTATATGAGTGATATAAATAAAACTTTACTGTATTGCACACTTATTCTCAAACATATGACATATACTTATTGAATCAGAATCAGAAAATTTTATTTTGAGTTGGATATATATAAACATATGAGTCAATACTCAATGCTTACAAAGTCATAAAATAATCATAAAGACTTATGACGAACCTTCATACTTTATATGTGTACATTACAATATTAATATGGTGTAAGGATCACTTCATTATAAATAGGGATCTGACCTATAGGACCGGGCTTGGTTTTATTCTCTACAAAAAGGTTGTCGATTTCCGTTCTGATTAATGACATTAGGCTGAATACATATAAGAATTTGTTTTTCCTAAATCTTTATTTCAGTGAGTAGACATAGGAGGAACCCTTTTTATTGATTTTCTGAGTTTGTTATCTCCAAATGTAATAATTGATATTTGTCTTCACTTCTCATTGTGCGTAAAGGTAATGTCTACTGTCTCTGAAATTCTATTCTTAATGTATAGGCTATTTATCCGTGGATATAATAAAAACTTGTCTTTAATGTGTGCAAATTATAAAGGCCTAAGTGAAATCCAAGTGAGTGCATTTACTGAAGTATGTAGCCAAAATCAATGTGATTAAATTCTAAGGAATGTATACAATTGAAATTCATCGCAGCTCAATGCTGCCAAGAATACCCGTATTGAGTAACACATAGTGAGTTATTCTTGTCCTCGGAGAAAGTGTGCTTATACTGAGGTTCGTTTCACTTGACTGACAACTGTACATTGGATTATTACCATTTGATATCTCTTTAGTGTTTCTTATATCAAGAATGGGGATGCATAAGGGAAAAATAATTGAAGGAAAAATACACAAGTCTATAAAAAAAATTAAAATAGTCTTTGAAAAGGCGAAATTTAAAACTGTATAAGTGCTGTACCAGGTGGATTCGAACCCCCGACTTTAAAAAGAAAGTATCCAAGGTGTAAAAGGTCAGGGCATATATCAACTGAGCTAGTCTGACTATAAGAATGAGTGGCATAAATTTAGAGAAGATTTTGAAAATCAGGTTTCCTTATTTTTTGTAGGTTTTTTGTGAATTTCGACCCTAGGGCAGGGGTGCCTCTAAAAAACTCTTATCTTAAATTATTCCTTACATCCTAACCTATCAATATATCACAATTTTATTTAGGGGCAGGCCTGCCCTGATGGACTTCAAGGCCATAATTCATGCAAAAATCAACGCTTTAAAGGACAAAATGGTGTTTCGATCAACTTTGGAGGTTTATTGTAAAGTTGTAAATAATAAATTTTAGGTATAAAATACAAATTTAAAGAATTTAGACATATATACGATAGAAAACAACAAATAAAGATTGATTTTTAAAAGTCACTTTTTCCGGGAAATAGTTCTCTCCTATAGGTCAATTCTTTTGTTAAAGCGAATACATCCTTTAGCAGATAAAGAATTATATAGAGATAATGCAAGCAGAAAGTAATAAGGAATTTTCAGCATCAGAATTATGAATTTAACTAGTCTTTACATCTTTTTCATACGTCAATACTGTTTACGATTTTTTTTATGTTGACATACACTTCTGCTTCTTTATGTTTCGCATCTTAAAAAATATGGTGACCTGTACATTTTTTGGCAATAATTGGTAAATTTAAGGTATATTAAATGAAAATAAATGCTTTTTTTTCATAAGAAAATGCAGCTAAAACAATCCGTCTTTTCCTTAAACTTCAATATGCCAATAAAGGAATTGACGCGGTAAATATTAGTAATATTCTTAATCACAAAAGGGTCCAGTCTTATATTCCACCATATTTCAAGTTAAAGACTACGCCTTGTATTTCCTACAAATATACATCGACCATTGCTTCCAAACTTTTCAATTACAAAAATACTTTACATGGCCTGGATATCGACTATCTAAAAAATAATCCCCTTTCGTGTTCATGTTCTTCTTCGCCCTATAACTATAGTCCTGCTGGACACGTTATTACAGGTGACGTAAATATAGTTCGTAATGAGGACCTTAAATCACTTATTTTAAAAGGTCCTAAATATAGGGAACCCCGATCCTTCAACTGGCGTCAGAATTTCATAAATATTATGGATTCTGTTGAAAATTACGCCAGACGATGGGCTAGATATGAAAAAGAAGACATTGACACCTTGTCAGAATGGATTAAATGTATCAGATCCATGTTAAAGTCACGTATTAAAAGATTGAGGGGCAAAATGAAAACCATCTATCCTTCTGTGTTCAATAAACCAGAAGTGAAAAAAGAATTAGATAGATTACACGATCAGTACGTACTGGTTCCTGCCGACAAAGCAGGTAACAACATTGTCTTCGTTTGTAAGGCTCATTATATTAATTGCATTTTAGAAGAACTTGGATTTAATTCTACGAGTGGTAATCCTACTTATACATATACTACTCTTTCTAAGGAAGAAATCCTTCAAAATCACCTGTCTATTTTGAATACTTTTAATATTCCACAGAGCCAAAATGAATTTGAACTACCTTATATATATTGGATTCCGAAACTTCATAAGAATCCTTACAAACAAAGATACATTGCAGGTTCCAGTAAATGTTCAACCAAGCCTCTTTCGTTACTTCTCACTAAAATATTGACAGTAGTGAAGGTAAAACTTCAAGAGTACTGTACAACTATATATTCAAGAAGTGGTGTAAATCAGATGTGGATACTTAAAAATTCTAAAGAACTTTTGGACAATTTGAAATCACAAGACTTTACAAAAATCAACTGCATAAAAACTTACGACTTTTCAACTTTATACACAACAATTCCGCACGACAAATTAAAATCCAGGCTTTTTGATATCATTGACAGCTGCTTCTTCAACAAAAATGGAACTCGTAAGTTTACTTACCTTGTCATCGGTTATTTGCAAAATTATTTTGTTCAAAACATTCTGATTGTACACACAAGTACTCTGAAGTTGACATCATGAAGATGCTCGAGTTTCTGATTGACAATATCTATTTGGTTTTTGGAGACAAGGCCTTCCAACAATCTATTGTAATTCCCATGGGTACAAATTGCGCTCCGTTATTAGCAGACTTATTTTTATATTCATATGAAGCAGAATTTATGCAAAATCTTTTGCGTGAAAAGAAAAAAACACTTGCTGTGGCCTTCAACTCGACATTTAGATATATCGACGACGTATTGTCAATTAATAATGATAATTTCCATTCCTACGTCGACACAATATATCCTGGTGAGCTTGAGATAAAAGATACCACAGAGTCCAACACATCTGCTTCATACTTGGATATTTTACTTGAAAAAGACACAAATGGTAATCTAACAACCAAGCTATATGATAAACGTGATGACTTTAACTTTTCTATCGTCAACTTCCCTTACTTATGCAGCAATATACCTTCATCACCTGCATACGGAGTATTTATATCTCAGTTGATAGACTGAGCATGCTCTACGTATGAACAATTTCTTAAACGAGGTAAATTATTGACAAGCAAGTTGATGAAACAAGAATATCAACAGTCTCGTTTAAAGTCATCATTTCGTAAATTCTATGGTCGATACAATGACCTTTTATCTCATTGTGCTTGACAGTATCTAGGAATTTATCAAGGAAAATATCGACAAAATCCCTGAAAAGTTATTTTGAACAACGAAGTTAAATACGGAAGAAACTGTGACAAAACATATGATTGGTCATTAAAGTTACATTCAAGAAAAGGTTATATTGAGAAAAGTATGTTTTTCCTGCTTTTTGCTTCCTGTTTTGATCAAGCTATATGTTCTGACGGATGCTGACTAGCTTTTACATCTCTTGGTTGTGATCAAGATATATAATCTTCCGCGTGTACACTAACAATAACCCTCTTTCTAAGCTGTTTCGACCTATAAATTCCCTAGTAAGTAAACAAGATATGTAATGTTAAGGTCCTAGCTATGAAGTCTCCTGGGTGTTAGCTATACAGTTTTCTGTTTTGATTTAGTTATCTTATCTTCAGGTGGTTTCATCCAACAAATCTGATCTAGCTATATTTCTGGATGTAAACTTGGGGTATAATATCCAAAGGTTCTTTTGTCAAGTTTTTCTATTATAAACAACCCTCCAGAACTTCTGATTGAGTTTTAACGTTTCATACGCTTTTTAGTTAAAGGATGGATCACGTGTATATAATGATATATTTACATTTGCAAATGTTTTCCTTTACATAACACTACTGAAGGCAAACGTTTTTATAACTGTGTAAATACAGGTTTGGGGTCAAGAGGTCATAGATGTACGTTCCACGTAATTTCTCTGTGGCGTCATAATGGGTCGACGCGCGTTTAGTAGATTACGTACATGCCGTTGGGTATGAAAAAATTAACGCATTTCACACGTTAAAAGTAAAAATCAGGCAAATATAAAAT
>NW_026928281.1:12500-33437 GCF_032062105.1 Saccostrea cuccullata | reverse complement strand
TCAAAATCTGTGTTAATGTTCTTTGTCTTTCAGTAAAACCAGTTTGAACTGATTATAAGGCTTTCTAGACTGTGAATGAATGCGTGACGTCATAATGACATTCTTGAAATGCTTTGCACACGGCGCATTTACCTGTGCAGCTAGCATAAACAAAACGTAGTACCCACGTACCAATGTAAAAAAACACAATGTAAACACCCTGTATTTAGGGGATAGGATAGGTTAGGGTTAAAAAAGGGGTTAGGGTTAGTTAGGGCTAAGGGGGATAGGGTTAGTTAGGGCTAGGGGGTAGGGCTAGTTAGGGCTAGGGGGTTAGGGATAGGGTTAGGGGTTAGGGTAAGTTAGGGCTAGGGGGTTAGGGTTAGTTAGGGCTAAGGGGTTAGGGTTAGTTAGGGTTAGGGGATAAGGGGTTAGGGTTAGGGTTAGTTAGGGCTAAGGGGTTAGGGTTAGTTAGGGTTAGGGTTAAGGTGCTGGGGTTAGGGTTAGGGGGCTAGGGGTTAGGGTTAGAACTGCACTCAGTTGACCCACCTATCCCCTTAACCAATCAGAACGTGATTTTCTCTCAGCCAATCAGAATCCAGTACCTAGCGGGACGGTTTATACTACTCCTATTATACCTCTTTGCTCACATAGAGAGTGCGCGAACGGAATTGTGGGAACGAGATAACAAAGACATGGTCACGTGTTAATATTGCCGGTAGAGGGCTCCTTACATTACTGATCACCTGTCTGCATATCGGATATCAGACAGGCAGGCCAGTCTATCAATTGCCCATACTCGCTATCGAGGCCTCATTTACAGTTTGGTGTGTGAGCAAACGAAATCTGGCGGAAGTTTGTCAATTACCCACCATATCAAGCAGTGTAACCGACATCTCACATTTGAGGAGAAATGGCTATTATATCAGAAGATATGCTGGTAACCGTGCTAAGATATTTGAATCCTTTGATGCTGTTGAAAATGAGGCTTGTTTCTAAGAAAATGAGACTGCTCGTTGAGGAAAAATCGTTTCGGGAATATAAAGCTTTCAACATGATCTATAAAGATGAAAGGTAGGTGCTAATTGCCTAATATCTGTATATCAGATTAAACGGACTTCCTGAAACTATATATCTCAAGACTTTATTCAATATACATGTATACACGAAAATGTATGTTTTCAGTTAAAGTCTGAATGTTTAAAAAAAACTGTATGATATTCATGTATTCAACCTAGATATTTGTTTAAGGGTATATTGCCACATATTTTGTACTTTTGAATTACATATTCATATACATTCATTGTTTTATCCTAGTCAGACTGTTGCTATTTCATATTATTTCAGAACTTATCCGTAATGTCTATCGTGCATTAAAATTAAAATTATAAAATTACGTATGATTCAATTAAAGAATGGATAGTTTACCCGAGGAAAAACATCAGTCCATGCCTAACCTAAATGCGAGGCCTTACAAGAATTCCTTTAAACCGACATTTTTGCAAGCCAAGGATATTTGATATGCTTTTCTTTTCATAAATCCATAGCGTACAGTGTAAATGGGATTTTTCTGTCAAATTGTAATTGGAGTGCCGGTATCATGCGACCAGTCAATAATTGTTTTTTAAATGATGATACATGCGTTCCTGATGTTTCTTGACTCTTTAATCTCAGGAATAAAATTAAATAAATTCATAATGTAATATATCAAGCTATAAATAGCTATGGTGTACTGATTATCATCAAGTTAATCATAGAGAAGATAACTCCATTGTAAAGGCACATCCTTTATTTAGTTCTAGTGACAGCAACATGATGTAAGATGGTGTTACATGATGTGATGTGATTTACTGTAAATACATAGAAAACATGTATAAGTATTTGATATTACACATAAACAATATACTCAGTGATTGACAATTTAACATCACTCTGATTATAAATAAATACTCTTTGTTCTTTATAAACAGCACTTTTACAATGAATATTGCACATGTACCCTAGTAAATTAGCACATATGAAATTCATATTACTGTCAAATCACACAATTTCAAAAGAATCACTAGAAAATGCTCGACAAAATATACGATGATTACTGAGTGCACATGCACCAAATAATTTCATGCCAAAATCAGAGCAACTCTTTAACGTTCAATATCACATTACAAATATCAACCTATTATGGCATAAATTTCCTACTCATAGTCATCGAATCAAAAAGTCTTTCATGTGAACTTCCTAACATGTCCTTTTGCTACAAAAACTGGGCTTGATTAAAAAAAAAAAACTTATCTCTCTGGCAAATGCACCACAGCAATAAAGCAATATCTAAATTTACTTCCATTTTCAGCACAATGACTTCCGGATTTGAAGTAATAGTTTAAATTATTTTTTTTTTGATATTGAACATTGTTGTTTATATCAATAATTTCACCTAGTTCTACTGAAAATTTAATGCCAGTTTGAATATATGCTGTTAATTCCTATTTAAGTGTCCACTGGAAAGGATAGAATATTTATAATAAAAAACATTTTGATCTTTTCCTATCATTTTAAGTTGAAAGTTCTAAAAATAATGAAAATCCGTTGCATTCATATCTACATTTCTACAAAAAAGACTCTGAGCCGTCAAGGGCAAGCCAGATATCCCCAAGTAGTGTAGAATATAAGTAACTCAATTTGTGGCGACAGGAATAGGAAGGGCCAACACTTTTTAAAGAAATATTAACAAAGAGTAAAAAAAAAAATCCTGACCAACAGGGCAATAGTTACAAAGCTTAGCATTGTACCCCGCAGGTGATTTATCTTTTGAAAATTTTCTTCTTTAAAATCGAGATATATTCAGTCCATTCAACAAATCATCTTACTAAAAAACTTTTTTTTGCAGCAAAGATCTTCCATATGCAGAGAATATCAGGATTTCATACAATAGAATGAATGGAATTCATGATTTATCTGATGTTATCAAATACGACATCCCTAAAAGGTAAAGAATATTTCTTGGTATAAGTTTTAAATGGTATACGAGTACGTGTATTATTAGAGTGAAATATTAAGTTAAGGAGGCTCACAAATCTCCATCACAAAAGTCTGTGTAAACAATACGACTTATGAGCATGGAAATGCAGAATTATAATTATTAATAATAAACTATCATATATGGGATTAGGTACCATGCAGAAGTAAGCATCTTTGTTGACTCGCCACGTGTGCTCCTAGTCATGACTGAGCAAGCAAGAAGAGCTATTACCAATACAATGAAAAAATAAAATTTGCCTGCAAGATCTGGCCCCTTATTTGATGTAAAAATCAGAACACTGGTAAAATTGTGATAGTTTGTAAGTTGAGAAGTTAAAATGATGCTTACTTCAAAACAAGCACTAATTTAAATTCAAAGCTTACATGGAAGCAGAAGTAGGAAATGTTCCAGAATTTCCTCAATTCTGGTGAAATTTCATTATATTTGAGATACATTTCTATTTGGAAAACAGAGCACAAGCTTGCCTATCTGAGATTTTTACACTTAAACTGCATCTGATATTAGTGTATAAAATATATAAATTTGGTAGATAGGCAAGCGAATGCTTAATTTTTTTTTTTCTAATAACTTTTTTTTATGGTTGACCAATCAAGTTCTTATTTTGTATGGTAGTTCTGTGCGAATTGTCCTTTGGGATAAATTAACCTTCAACATGAAGAATATTCTAAGCATTATCTTTATCTGTCACATTCAGATTAATTACTGTACTTCTTCTGTCTGCAAATGAACTTTGTTTGGAAGTTAAGGTCAATTTTGAATGATGTGCATGCACATTCTCTGAAATATGGATTTAAAATAATATTCATACTTTATTTTTGTTAAATACTGTACACAATGATATATGATAATTTTGTTGAATTCTAAAATGAGGATATATATATAAAGATATCATTTCTTATTATTACTATTTTATTTATTTATTTATTTTTTTGCTGCCTTAATACTGTTAATTTTAACAGGTAATCAGATAAATAAACCCCATTCTCTCGAATTTAGTCTTTTTTACTTTAATGTAAAACACCATGCAATTAGCGAAACAAACATTGCAAAGAAGATTGAAATATTATACTTTGAAGCTAACTACTCTTTATTCCTTTCAAAATGCTTATATTTCAGCCTAGGGCAACGGCCATGTATGCAGAATGTCAATGGAAACCTGTATGTTGCATCTAGAAGGAAAATACAACTGTATGAGCCAAGGAAAAAAGGGCAAACGTGGAAGCCGACGAAAAGCTACAAACATGCGAAGAATGTAACAAAGTTTGTCACCAGGGACAGGATTGTATCCGGATGTTTGTAAGCTATCAATTCTTTAATTTGTAAACATGTACATCTTTGTTCTTTCTAACACTTTTCTTTTCACTTACTTGTTCCCAGAGAAGATATCTTGTGGATTATTGCATGCAAAGATATGATTGTAGAATAAAACACTCCCTATAAAATGTTTTGTTTACTATTGCTAATGTCAGTACAAGTCAGACTAAACAATACCGTAAAAATCCTTGTTTGAAGAAAAGCACATGCTTGTGTGTAACAATTTATGAAACAAGTATTGATTCATAATTCAGTTCAGTTTTTCATAAAAAAAAAAGAATAAAGACACCTGAGTAGAATTCCAATTATTTCCATTTTAATTTTTTTTCTCTGTGATAACTCTTTGAAAGTTAGAGGAGTTGATTTCGTGATAATTAAACCGCAATGTAAATTAGACAGGTCGATATAGGTCTGGAGCTAAGGAGGCCTAATATGCATGCAAAACTCGTGCGCACTTGTCTCTGTGTCTGACGCTAAGGAGTCCAAATATGCATGTAAATCTCGTGCGACTGCCTTTGTGTTTGACGCCAATGAAGCGAGGACTGTTGAAATTGGCAAGGGAGTTCCCGCGTAATTTAAATCTAAGTCTACATTTTTTTAAAGTCTAAATCTACGAATTTTATTTCACTATGAAATAGAAATATAAGGAATCACTATCTAGTTAGTAAAGTATGCCAGGGGCATCAACGATCGAGGGAAATATGGGATATTTAATGTAAATTATCCCATGTTTCCCACTGTCGTTGATGCACTGACATACTATACAAAGTAGACAGTGAATCCTTTGTTAAATCAGCCAAACCATTATGACGTCTTTGATGATAAATACCGGTATTAGTGAATCACTGTATCTTCTGGAAAATCTAATATATGTGCATTGTATTTGTGTTTTGATGGTTTAATTCTAATTATACCCGCACTTTCTAAAGAAAGTTCGGGTATATTGTTGTTACTCATGTCCGTCCGTCCGTCTGTCACACTTTTCTTCCCTGAACTCCTCCTACATTTTACACAGTAGCTTAATCATCTTTTGGGTGATGGTTGGTTGGTGGTGTTATGTAGATGTACAGTAAAGTTTCGGAATTTTGATTTTGCCCCGGGGGGTCAAATGGGGGTCGAAAAATGACGTTTTTTATGCAAAAAATCCAGTCTTCCCTGAACTCCTTCTACATTTTACTCAGCAGCCTAATCACCTCTTGGGGGATGATTGGTGGTGTCATGTAGATGTGCACCTTTTGGGAAATGGTTGGTGGGGTCATGTAGATGTGCAGTAAGGTTTCGGGATTTTGATTTTGCCCCCGAGGGTCAAATGGGGGTCGAAAAATGACGTTTTTTATGCAAAAAGCCCCATCTTCCCTGAACTCCTCTTACATTTTATTCAGCAGCCTAATCACCTTCTTGGAGATGGTTGGTGGTGTCATGTAGATTTGCAGTTAGGTTTTGGAATTCTGATTTTGCCTCGGGGGGTCAAATGGGGGTCGAAAAATGATGTTTTCTATGCAAAAAGCCCCATCTTCCTTGAACTCCTTCTACATTTTACACAGTAGCCTAATCATCTTTTGGGAGATGGTTGGTGGTGTCATGTAGATGTGCAGTAAGGTTTGGTAATTTTGATTTTTCCCCGGAGGGTCAAATGGGGGTGGAAAAATGACGTTTTTTGTGCAAAATGTCCTGTCTTTCCTGGAGTCCTCCTTAATGTTACTCAGAAGCCTAATCATATTTTAGGAGAATTAAATATTTTGAAAATTATGTAAAACATCAACTTCAAGGGGTAAAAAAGCATCGCATGCTGGGAAACACCTTGAATTCTTATGAGTAATTAATGTACATGTCAAATGTGAGAGTCATATCTCATCTCAATCAAAAGTTATAAGCAAATGCAACATTTTTGAAAAGTAGGTTAGGCTTCAAGGTCAAGGTCACAGAGTAAAAGTCATGATTTATTTGGAAAGGTCTTATCACAGGTAATAATATACATGCATTATAATATGAATGCCCTAACTTTTCTCTTTCAAAATGATGAATTTATAAATAACAATTTAATTTTTTTGCAAGTAGGTCAAACTTCTAGGTCACATGTAAAAAAAAAAACCATGCCATTCTCACAGGTAAATACTAGTGCATAGGTTTAATATGAATGCCTTGTCTCTTCTCATTCAGTAGATATGACCGTGATGACCAAGGTTAAATTTATTGAGACAGATGAACAGTCTGACATACAAATGTACATATTTCTATATGAATAGGTTAAAATTGGCCCAGTGGTTCTAGAGAAGTTAAAAATGTAAAAAGTTTTCAGACAAACAGATGGACGACACGTCACGACAGACGTTATATGATAAGGAAACGAGAAAAACTCAAATGAGTGGTTTGAAAGGGTTACAATATGGTTGCAGTATTTGAAAAGCTGTTTTTTCATGCAGAGATATGCATGTACAACATATTCATGTTTTATATTTTCTTTAGTAATGTGTTTGTTTGTTGTGAATACATCTCTCTCGGGAATTTTTCCCTCATATGGAGACACCACCAAATAATAATGAAGAAAAGATGTGTTTTTGAAACACTGATGTCCCTGTATGGAAGCCTATGGCGAAGATTGAAGTTTCTCAAATACAGTGAAACCTGTCTTACCCGACATGCCATGGAAAATTAAATTTATGTCGGATTAAACGGTGTGTCGGATTACTCAGTGTTGGCTATTTCTGTCACATTTCAAGTCCAAAAAAAGATGTATAGAGCTACATGTATTGAGAATACATCGTAGCAAATTTCAAACTTACACTTTCGTTTCGTTTGATCACTTTACCTGGCTATTCTCCTAAATTAAATTGTTGAATTTACTTATGAATCTAATGTGATAACACTTTTCTAATAAAATGACTTATAAAAATTGTTTTTAATAGTTATTGCCATCTTTAATCAGCACATGTTTACATTCCTTCTTCGATGGCCGCCATTTTGGAAACGGAAGTAGACTAAATGCCTGACTTTATTCCGTAATTTATTTCTCCCAGGATAAATAGTACGTAATATTAAACAAAAAAAAAATTGTTTTGTTTTATTTGTTTCTTTAATATGGTTATGTATTTCATACTGTTTGTGACAATTCTCAAGTCAATGGTCCTGTTACTTTGATGCATTTCAATGTCCCAACAAATTGTCACACACAAGCTAATAGTTAAATAATTAAAATCTAACCTTGGAAAAAATTGCAAACAATTATAGTTATCGATTACATCATTGAAAAGTAATTTAAACCCGAGCTGATCATCATAACTGTATCAAAACATACAAATGTATCAATCTAGTGTGCCAATTAATAACACAGGTAAGGTGACTGCGTGCGTTCAGCGGTAACTAATCCCCTCATTATCATACTCAATGTGTCATACAGCTTCACCACTGGGGTTTAACCAGCCGTGTAATTATGTCGGATAACACAGGTGAAACTGCAATGCAATTAATAGGCTATGTTTACAAAGAGGTGTCGGAATTCGGAATGTACAGTGGTCGGATTGTAAAGTATTTTCCTAAATAAGTTATATAAAGATATTTTTGGGAATAAAGATTTACGTCGGAAGTGCCAGTGTGCCGGATTGCACAGTTGTCGGATTGGATTGTGGGCACTGTATATGTCAAACTCAAAGGTCAAGGTCAAAGGGTTCAAATTGTTGGTATCAGAAGAAAGTCTTGTCACAAGGAATGCACATGTGAAATAAGTAATCCCTAGTACTTCCTGTTCAAAAGTTCATTGCCAAGGTTATTTTTTTTTAAGTGATTCAAACTCTAGGGTCAAGGTCAAACATATTTATACCTGTTGACAGTTCACAATGAATACACATGTTAAGCATGAAAGCCCTAGCACCTACTGATCAAAATTTAGGCCAAGTTTAAAGTTTGGTATTTTTCTTGTAAAAATGTGTATCCTAGGTCAAGCGATCAGAGGTAAAAATTAATGGTACCCAAATAAAAAGTCTTAATTGTCACAAGAAATAAACCTATAAAATGTGGAAGCCATTTGTATAGTCCATCCCACTTAAAACTTATGGGCAAGGTTATAATTTCTGCAGACAAATAGACAGACATAATATAAACACAAGAAACAAAATATGTATAATTAATCAAATGTAAAAAAATATACTATTTAATTGGAATCACAAAATAGATTGTTATTTCAGGGACAGGGAGTGGGTAGGGAGATTGGAACCCCCCCCCCCCGGAATTTTCTTTGTTATTTAAACAAGACCATTTACTGAAGCAAATAAAAAATGACTTCGGACAACCTCCCCCTAACTTAGAAAACATTGACCCCACTTTCATTGTTATTATTTTGTTTATTTGTTTTCAGTTTTTAGCTCACTTGAGCTTTCAGCTTTTCTGATCACATTTTGTCTGGCGTCCGTCTGTCCGTCTGTCTGTTTAGCTGTCTGTCTGTCCGTTTGTAAACTTTTCACATTTTTGACTTCTTCTCAAGAACCACTGGGCCAATTTCAACCAAACTTGCCACAAAGCATCCTTGGGTAAAGGGAATTCAATTTGTTCAAATGAAGGGCCACGCCCTCATTCAAGGGGAGATAATTAGGGATTAATGAAAATTTGGTGGTATGTTTTAAAAATCTTCTTCTCAAGACCACTGTACCAGGAAAGATGAAACTTATGTGGAAACATCCTCAGGTAGTGTAGATTCAAGTTTGTTCAAATCATGACCCCCGGGGGTAGGGCGGGGCCAAAATGGCCGACCAAATTTTAACATATAAATATATAGCAAAATTCTTTAAAAATCTTCTTCTCAAGAATAGCAAAGCCATAAGTGATCATATATATATATATGGAAACATCCTCATGGAATTGTAGATTCAAGTTTGTTCAAATCATGACCCCCGGGGGTAGGGCGGGGCCACAATGGCCGACCAAAGTTTAACATAGAAATATATAGGAAAATTCTTTAAAAATCTTCTTCTCAAGAACCACTATGCCAGGAAAGATGAAACTTATATTGAAGCATCCTCAGGTAGTGTAGATTCAAATTTGTTCAAATCATGACCCCCGGGGGTAGGGCGGGGCCAAAATGGCCGACCAAAGTTTTACATAGAAATATATAGTAAAATTCTTTAAAAATCTTCTTCTGAAGAATAGCAAAGCCATAATTGATGATATTGATATGGAAGCATCCTCAGGTAGTGTAGATTCAAGTTTGTTCAAATCATGACTCCCAGGGGTAGGGCGGGGCCACAATGGCCGACCAAAGTTTTACATAGAAATATATAGGAAAATTCTTTAAAAATCTTCTTCTCAAGAATGACAAAGCCATAATTCATCATATTTATATGGAAGCATCCTCAGGTAGTGTAGATTCAAGTTTGTTCAAATCATGACCCCCAGGGGTAGGGCGGGGCCAAAATGGCCGACCAAAGTTTTACATAGAAATATATAGTAGAATTCTTTAAAAATCTTCTTCTCAAGAATAGCAAAGCCATAATTGTTCATATTTATATGGAAGCTTCATCAGGTAGTGTAGACTCAAGCTTGTTCACATCATGACCCCCGGGGGTAGGGCGGGGTCACAATGGCCGACCAAAGTTTTACATAGAAATATAATAGAGTAAAATTCTTTAAAAATCTTCTTCTCAAGAATAACAAATCCATAATTGGTCATGGGACTACTTTTAGATTTTAACTTTTCAATAATAAACCAATTCTACTTTTCCTAGCCACAGTGCTCAGGTGAGCGATGTCGCCCATGGGCCTCTTGTTTTTCTCCTGCTTGTCAGGAAATTCTGGGCTGGAATATTTTGACTGAAATGTGAACCCCCCTCCCTACTCCCGAAAAAAAAATTCTGGATCCGCACCAGTATTGGCAGTAACTGAATGTCACATCGATAACGGGAGACAATATGAAATTCGTCTAGTGTGGCATGTGATGATCTTTGACCCTTTTTGAACTTTAACCTAATCGTTTGGGTTTATTTTACCCCCCACTATACTTAAAATTGTACTTACCGACCTCCATAGGTCTTGTCAACTTCATGAAAAATAATCCAATTATAACACAAAATGAATTAACCCAATGCACACCAGACTGCAGCATGTGCTAATGCTATTCCATTCGGCAAACCTTCGTCGATTCCGTCACCTTATCAGATGAAGTGGGAATCGGCCGATGTGTACCGAATGGTGTTTAATCTAAAAATATGATAATGGGTGACGCAACGTGGTGTGACGTATGTGGCAACGCACTTTGAAAAAATTACGCACTTTGAAAAAATTTTTCAAAGTGCGTTAATTTTTGGGACCAGGTTAACGCACTTTGAAAAAATTTTTTTTTTTCAAAGTGCGTTAATATCGGCCATATTAACGCACTTTGAAAAAAAATTCTGCATGGCTTAGTCAATATTCCTACAAATCTCAGGTATGATAAATTATCATTTGAACCTGATTTGATACTTTTTGTCCCCCGCTTGAAAAGTGGGGGATATTAATTTGGGTCTATCTGTCCGTCCGTCCGTCTAGCTGTCCGTCCATCCGTCTCTCTGTAACGCTTTCGTTTCCACACGATATCTCGACAACCCTTTGAGCTTTTGCAATGAAATTTAACATAACAGAATCCTTGTGGCCTTAGGAAGACCCCTTTTGAATTTGGGGTCAAAAGGTCAAGATTCAAGGGCGTAAAGAACTACGAAGGATAGTATTAGTCTTCCGCCTATCTCTAAGTCAATTCTCAAAAGTTAACATATTGGAATGATTCTCAAAATTTTTATAGATATTCATATGAATTTTCATAAAACTTTACTTATTTGGGATACCAAAGAGAGATAACTCTATAATTTTGGCAAAACCTGTGTTTTTCACTATAGAAATCAACGGAAAACTGAAAATATTTTTAAAACATCTACCACCCCCCCCCCCCGAAACAAAAATTCCTTATTTACAGGTAATATGGACTGTCATTTTACAAATTTATGCCAAAGCTTTTTGTGTTTCACGGGGGGGGGGGGGGGGGCATATGTTTATAGACAAAACACGAAAAAAATGCTTATTTTTCACCAATTTTAAAGCTATTTAAAACTAAATAATTGTATTTCATTAATTTATATATGCTTTACTTATTTCCGTAAAACATGAGAAAAGATATTAGATACATGTTATCATATTTATGATTATTTCAAAATTCTTGAAAGTTCATCACTATATCCCATCATACGTTGCGAGGGGATAATACTGTTGTCTATTTCTAAAATATAAGTCTAATTCCTTTTGTTTCATGAAAATTTTTTCAAAGTGCGTTAAATGTTTACATGGTGTAAAATTATGATGTACAGTCTTAACGCACTTTGAAAAAATTTTTCAAAGTGCGTTGATTTGGTCCCAAATTCAACGCACTTTGAAAAAATTTTTCAAAGTGCGTTAACCTGGTCCCAAAAATTAACGCACTTTGAACAATTTTTTCAAAGTGCGTAATTTTTCAAAGTGCGTTGTAACAATGCACGCACACGCGCATGACATGGTGTCTGAAGAATTCATGAGAATCAAAAGAAAATACTAGTAATACAGATATAAATGTTACCAAGTATTTTAGTCATTTTTTGCATTGTGCATGCGTACGTGCTTGCATGTCATTGTATTCAATTTTATTTGATAGTAGCATAATGTAGGAATCTATTATACCTATTCATATTCTAAATTTCATCCTGATTAATTGAGAATTAAGAAAGTTATAGGCATTTCAAATTTAAGCCAATCAGATTGCAGCGCACGTGCATGCACGTGCTTTCATGATAATTCTTATATATCATGTAGAATCTTCTAATGTATGACTATATTTCAAATTTCAAAGTATTTCGTCAAATAACAAGAAAGATATTGAGACTTTAGTTTCAGCCAATCATAGCGAAGCGCACGTGCATGCACGTGAGTTCATGATAATATGACCATGTCATGTTGTCTATAATACTATTATATACTTATATTATTATTTTCAAAACATTTCATCAAAAAATAGAAAAGTTACGGCTACATCTATTATATTGGTCATTTCACGTGTTGCACGTGCGCGCTCTTGCAAGCACGTGCGCGCAAACTGACCTTGATTCCGCAAATTTACATAACATGTCTACTTACCCTAAAAAGGTTTTACCTATATCGGATGAACAGTTTACAAGATCATTCACGGACAAATAAGTACCCAGGAAGAAGAAAAATAATAATAAGAAACAGAGTAAAAACAATATGTTCCCCAACTTCGTTTGGGGAACATAATAAGAAACAGAGTAAAAACAATATGTTCCCCAACTTCGTTTGGGGAACATAACTAGGGACTAAATCTGAAAATCGGACTAGGTTGAGTTTCACAAAAAAGGTCGATATTTAGCTATAGGCCGAGGCTAAATCTTGGCTTAAATCTACGCCCGCTCTTGGGCAGGCGTAAGTTCTTAATCTGTCTACAATAATTTTTTTATTTCTGACAAAATGGCGACCCTACTGTTTTTGAGGCGTAGAAAAAAAAAGAATAATGAGAAGAGAGAGGGTATAAAGAGAGAGGTTTAACATTTTATTTACGCTTGACGACAAAGACCTAATCGAACGATACCGTTTTCCAAGACACGTCATTGATAGGATAATCCATGAAGTTGAACCATATATATTGCGACCTACTTATAGGGCCCATGCTGTACCTGTTCACACACAGGTGATTGATTTATTATTTTTGATAAATAAATAATGTATACAATTATAAGTTATTATTTATTTCTGGGAAAATGAATTTAATTTGTTCTTTAAATTAGCATTGGAACACAGCTACTTGTGGACAGGACCCCCCCCCCCCTTATATTCAATTCCGGGGCTTATTGGACATTTTTTTCACAACTTATATTATTACACTTATTCATCATGTGTACAATATGAAAAAACCGTTAAAACCCCAAAACAATCGGTCCACAAAAAATACCCAACTATACATCTCTTTTATAATGTATAGTTATAACAAGAAATATCTAGCTCATGTCAGAGTTGTTTGAAAGTCACTAAAGCAGCATTAATAGGTAAGACAATCATTTATTTGTTAACTTGTAAAGTTTATATATTGCATGAGAAATGCCCCAAAAAGAGGTGGAATGCAACATCGAGGTTGGTACTGCTACTAAAGAGAGCTGTGTGGCAACGCACTTTGAAAAAATTACGCACTTTGAAAAAAAATTTCAAAGTGCGTTAAAATTGGGACAAATTCAACGCACTTTGAAAATTTTTTTCGAAGTGCGTTAAATTTAAATTGGGACCAACTCAACGCACTTTGAAAAAAATTTTCAAAGTGCCTTAAGAGTCTACATCAATATATTTTACCACCCAGACACTTAACGCAATTCGAAAAAAAAATCATAATTTAGTCATGGAAAGATTTTATTTGTTACAATTTATCTTTCAAAAAACTAAGCCTAACCCAAACCTCAAAAATGAATTGATTTTCTCCCGCGGAAAAAAGGAGAAGACGGGTATAAGCTCCCTCAGTCCAAATCTTTATCTTTCCAATACATAGGTGTCGGTAACAAACGGAAGAGGGGAGCAATAAACCTAAAAAGGGTACGCTGCATTTTCAATGTTTATATATACGATGTATATATCTTTCTAAAATAAGTGGGGGTTTAGCACCCTTTCCCTCCCCTGGCCCTTCGCCCAGTCTAGATGTCTATGCTATACTCAAAACATCCATATAATTATGTATTTACCTAACTGGTATGACGTTGAAAATTTTCAATAAATGAGTTAATTAAAACAGAAAACTAGAAATTTTAAAGTACAGTAAAACGTATGAGAGAGAAAGAATTTTCATAGTTTTGAACAATCAAATTGGCCCCTTTTGATTATGATAAATGCTAAGTTGCTTGAAGCTGTCCTCTGTTAGTGCCCCCTATACACCTTTACATCTACTTATCATAGACTAGAATTAAAAAAAGGGGAGGGGGAACGAATTAATGGACTTAAACAATCGTCACTCTTTTTTTTCAAGACCCTTTAATTTTCCCTTTTATTTTATCAAAACCTTTAATATTTAAAACGTCATTATCTCAGGTCCTCCAGTGACTTTATCATAAAAAAAGTTATCAAACCAGAATCTGTTATTTATCATAACGATTATTTGAAGGAATATTGATCAATCTTTACATTTTTTTCAAAGTGCGTTAATATGGTCGATATTAACGCACTTTGAAATAAAATTATTTTTTCAAAGTGCGTCAGCTTGGTCCCAAATTTTAACGCACTTTGAAAATTTTTTTCAAAGTGCGTAATTTTTCAAAGTGCGTTGTAACAGACGTAGAAATTTACATGTTAACATGTATAGTACAAGAACAAATTTTAAATTAATTCATAACAAATGATGTTTTAACAAAACTGTTCCATCTAGCCTATTCCAAAAAGTATGTGCTGTGTGATTGTGGTGTCGAGGGGGGAGGGGGGGGGATTATTAAATTTAAAAAGGTCCTATTATGAGCAAAACATTCATTAAAATCTAATTTACATCATTAATAGAATTCAAACTGGTATATAATGAATTAAGCATGTAAAATAAATATAAGAGGTTCTGAGTTATAGGTGGGTCTGAGAATTTCATACTCAATTTGATGAATACATGTAAATTATATAGAATTATTTTGACTTTTTCCATGGAAAGCTGCCATATATGTAGGAGCGTGTATTTAGAGGCAAACACCTTAGTGCGGGTATTACTGTCTCATGACAGCATCTAGTTAATACTACATTTATTTAAAGCTTTTTTTTCATTTTTGATTGCAGGGATGGAACGATTTATGTTAGTGATATAGAAAGGGAAAATATCATAAACTTGCAAGGGGTCAATCAAAAAAGACCAAAATTTTTAGATTATCATGGTAGTGTCGTAGTTTCTACTTCAGGGGATGCAGATGTAAAGGTATGCAAAATTTGAAAAAAAAAGAATGTAGGAAGTAAAACTTATCTAGGGTCTTGTTTATTCAAGATATTTATGAACATCATTTTAAATAATGTTAAATTATTAACATCATCTTAATTGTGTCTTGAATCGAATTACTGTAGCTTCACACCACGGATAAAAAATGTACAATAATGTTTCTTTTTAAATTAAGATTTTTAGGTTACAGACAGATGATGACGAAAGAGTAACTGGTTTTAATAGCAAAATATGCCGCTTCGAGACAGGGAGTGCAGTCCGATCTCATTCCCTCTCTAAGTGTGGCAGGTTGGTTATATTGCATCAAAAGTTTAGGGACTCGGTGATTTTGTTGTATGAGTATAGACTGTTTTCCTTCTGACTTCAAAAGATATAATTTATTAATTAAAAACTAACCACACTGAAACAATCACTCTAGTCTGACTTTCCTATTTAACTATTAATCCCTATCCTTAAAAGCGATATAATCGACGAGATGGGAATATTTCTCACACGTGTCTTACTAAACAGGACAAATCTGCGAGTATTTCTGCATTGAAGTTCTTCCCTTGCTGAGTTATTATACAATAAGAATTTCAAAAGGAACACCATAGTTTCTTTTGTTTGAAAATTCATGAGACCTTTACATTATCCAAAACAAGGTTTAAACTTTGAAATTCTACAACAAGTAGGGGGTCAATTTTTCAAATTAAAAAACACACTTTTTTGCATTGAGTCCGTTATTGATCATGTACTCTCCGATACGAAAACCGTACCCTTTCCAAGAAAATCCATTACCTCAGTATTATCAAAGTATAATAATGACACAAAAAGATACAAAATAATCTTTTTCTATGGCTTAAATATTATATCTACACAATGAGGTGCACAGGGAAGACACTTAATGTACCTGCTGCGATATCGCTTATGAATTCATTTTATGAAACTCAAAAACATATTGCATACAAAAATGGTGAAAAGGATATGTTTGATACCTGCTGGAACTACTGGAAGCTTTTTTTCAATGAATTTTTAGACTGATATAAATATTGTGAATGCATGCACTCCTCTCTCTCCACCCCCCCTCCTAGCTTTCTCTCTTCTCTTCTTCCCCCCTCTCTCTCTTTCTCTCTCTTTCTAAAATGAAAAAATTACACCTTCTGTATTTGTTATTAATCATTTATTGTATTAAATAACAGAATGTGTAAAACAAAAATAAAGAATTATAAAAAAAAAAAAGTATAATAATGACAATCTTATTTTGTGGGTTTTGATGAAAAAAAGTATCCTACAAATGATATTCATGACGATGCATACGAGGTTTGTTGTTTTGACATGACTTAAAGATGAAGTACATATATTACTTATTTTAGTTACTTCTTAGAAAAACTGAACTGCCTATTAAGTTAAAAATTATCGCTTTTTTAGCTCACTTGAGCTGAAAGCTCAAGTGAGCTTTTCTGATCACATTTTGTCCGGCGTCCATCTGTCTGTCTGTCTGTCTGTAAACTTTTGACATTTTTTGACTTCTTCTCAAGAACCGCCGGGCCAATTTCAACCAAACTTGCCACAAAGCATCCTTGGGTGAAGGGGATTCAAGTTTGTTCAAATGAAGGGCCATGCCCTCATTCAAGGGGAGATAATTGGGAATTAATGAAAATTTGGTGGAAAGAACCATTGTGCCAGGAAAGATGAAACTTATGGGGAAACATCCCCGGGTAGTGTAAATTCAAGTTTTTTCAAAGCCTTACCCCCGGGGGTAGGGCGGGGCCAAAATGGCCGACCAAAGTTTCACATAGAAATGTATAGGAAAATTCTTTAAAAATCTTCTTCTCAAGAATGACAAAGCAATAATTCATCATATTTATATGGAAGCATGCTCAGGTAGTGTAAATTCAAGTTTGTTCAAATCATGACCCCCGGAGGTAGGGCGGGGCCAAAATGGCCGACCAAAGTTTTACATAGGAAAATAAGAGGAAAATTCATTTAAAAATCATCTTCCCAAGAATGACAAAGCCATAGTTCATCATATTTATATGGAAGCATGCTCAGGTAGTGTAGATTCAAGTTTGTTCAAATCATGACCCCCAAGGGTAGGGCGGGGCCAAAATGGCCGACCAAAGTTTTACATAGGAAAATAAGAGGAAAATTCATTTAAAAATCATCTTCCCAAGAATGACAAAGCAATGATTCATCATATTTATATGGAAGCATGCTCAGGTAGTATAGAATCAAATTTGTTCAAATCATGACCCCCGGGGGTAGGGCGGAGCCAAAATGGCCGACCTAAGTTTTACATAGAAATATATAGGAAAAATCTCTAAAAATCTTCTTCTCAAGAATGATAAAGCCATAATTCATCATATTTATATGGAAGCATGCTCAAGGAGTGTAGATTCAAGTTTGTTCAAATCATGACCCCCAAGGGTAGGGCGGGGCCAAAATGGCTGATCAAAGATTTACATAGGAAAATAAGAGGAAAATTCATTTAAAAATCATCTTCCCAAGAATGACAAAGCAATAATTCATCATATTTATATGGAAGCATGCTCAGGTAGTGTAGATTCAAGTTTGTTCAAATCATGACCCCCGGGGGTAGGGCGGGGCCAAAATGGCCGACCTAAGTTTTACATAGAAATATATAGGAAAAATCTCTAAAAATCTTCTTCTCAAGAATGATAAAGCCATAATTCATCATATTTATATGGAAGCATGCTCAAGGAGTGTAGATTCAAGTTTGTTCAAATCATGATCCCCGGGGGTAGGGCGGGGCCAAAAAGGCTGACCAAAGTTTTACATAGAAATATATAGGAAAATTCTTTAAACATCTTCTTCTCAAGAATGACAAAGCCATAATTCATCATATTTATATAGAAGCATGCTCAGGTAGTTTAGATTCAAGTTTATTCAAATCATGACCCCTAGGGGTAGGGCGGGGCCAAAATGGCCGACCAAAGTTTTTAAAGGAAAATTCTTTAAAAATCATTTTCTAAAAAAAAAAAGCAAATCCATGATTGGTCATGGGACTACTTTTGGATTTAAACTTTACAATAAAAAGCCATTTTCTACTTTTTCCTACCCTTAGTGCTCAGGTGAGTGATGTGGCCCATGGGCCTCTTGTTTTTGAGTTTGCTACTGATTTATGAACATATAAGTTTGAGAAAGTTTTAATATATGTACCTCTCTTTATAGATTATACAGATTTGATATATTTTGAGCAGATAGGATGATTCACTGTATTTATAATCATATATAAGTAAAAAAAAATTTGCACAACTTTCGCCAATATTGACAACACTGAGAAATATTTTCCATAAATTTGACATTTTTGTGTAAGAGTTCTTAAATGAAGTAGGTTGAGGATGAGATCATTGAAATCAGTTATGATTCATTAGATTTAACCGTTTAATAATTTTTTAAAAAGTTAAGAAACACAAATCAGGAAAATGTAGCCTAATATAAAGGCATTTCATGGCTTAATGAAATTATTTTAAAAATGATTTGTTTTAATGATGATCCTAACTGATAATAGCTTTCTTATTATCAATTTACAATGGAATCATTTTTTAAACCCAAAGGATAATCTCTCTGAATATACGAGGTGGTAAATCGCATGTTCTATCAGATGATCTGGAAATGGATGCATTCTCATTCTTCATAAGAATACAACAATCATTAATTGTTTTTTTAAAAAAAGCCGTAGAATCTTTATTACACATTGAATACTTCTTTAAGAGTATTCAAACAAAATGTTTGAGTTTTCTGTGAACAAATTGAGATGGATTTTTTAAAGAAAAACTAAATTTAGTTATTTGGAGGAA
This sequence comes from Saccostrea cuccullata, assembly GCF_032062105.1. Classification (NCBI taxonomy): domain Eukaryota; kingdom Metazoa; phylum Mollusca; class Bivalvia; order Ostreida; family Ostreidae; genus Saccostrea; species Saccostrea cuccullata. The sequence continues at coordinate 14,359 of NW_026928281.1, read as the reverse complement.
ATCTGTATATTTATTTTTCAGTCGCTTTGCATGTGGGTTAGCAGTCCCTGACCATGGTAATGGAGGTGCACTAATTACTTTGGTGGATTTAAATAGGTATGAAATCTACATACAAAAGAAAATTAATTAACTTTTAAATCCACGAATAACTCGTAATTATCAACCAGAACCAATTTTGTGTGATAATGAGAGATAAGCTCTTGATTTGCTTTAAGGTATCCAACTCATATTAGGACATACATTTCTAACCTTATATATCCATTCTCTATTAAATACACTGGAATTCAGAAATTTAGAGTAGAGGAGGATTTATTTACTAAGAAAAAATTCAAAAATATAATTACTTGAGCAGAAATTTATTAATCAGGAATGCATTGTGGTCTATAGGAACAAGCAAATTTTTGAAAATAAAAATTTAAAAACTCAAAAACATGTAGTTGTTGTAACTTGTATATATTTATTAAGAATAGAAAAAGGATTTAAAAATATGTTTTGACCATGTATATGCATATTAAATTGATTTTTAATGATTAAAACCAAAGAGGGACAATTCTTCAAGGACAGATCAATTCAAAATTTATTGAATCTGAGGCTTTTTTGTGTCAGATACCTTAAGCAAAGATAAGAGTAATTAAATGAAATATCCAAAACTTCAGAGAAAAAGTTTGGTGTTTTGGACGTGGTAGAGATGTTGTTCTTGACATGCAGTTTAAGACTGAAGAAAAATTGGTGACTTGTGGAAAGACTGTACAACTTTGGGATATCAGATGCGGAGGAAGGTGAGCTTTGTAGTATCTTCGTATTGTCCCACACTTTTGCAAAAGTGAGAAAACACTGAATTTCATTCGCCTAACCGTCTGTAAATGTCACAAAAACTTTAACCGTGTTGAAAAATTTTGAATAGGATATTCATATTATGAATGTGTAATACTCTTCATAGGACCTTTCTTAAATTCAGTGTTTTTTGACCCAGTGACCCCGAGGTTTGATCTACTTTTCAAAAGTTTAATCTCATTTAAAAAAAAATTACTTTGGTGAAAACTTTTGCATGACACACAATAGGGCGTTCATATTTAGCATAATATTCCAAAATAATGACATCCCACCCCACAAAGACACCAACAGCGGAGGAATACTATACTTTATACTTTGAATTTGCTTGTTTTTCTATAAATTCGGAATCCTACGTGTAAATCCTTTACCATTAGACATCAAAAGTATGTCACAGAGACAGACTCTGTGGTATCTTTTATTTCATGCTCTGCTGGATATACCGTATCGACGTTGGAATCGAAATTACCATTGTTAATTGACAATACGTCGTCGATATATCTGAACGAAGAGTTGAAGGCCACAGCAAGTGTTTTCTTTTTTTTATGCATAAAATTTTGCATAAATTCTGCTTCATATGAATACAAAAATAGGTCTGCTAATAACAGAGCGCAATTGGTTCCCATGGAAATTCCGATAGATTGATGGGAGACCTGGTCTCCAAAAACCATATAGATATTGTCAATCAGAAACTCAAGCATCTTCTTAATGTCAACTTCAGAGGATTTGTGTGTCCATCCTAAATTTTTTTTATTAAAATAATTTTGCAAATGACCAATGACCAGGAAAGTAAATCTACGAGGTCCATTTTTATTGAGAAAGCAGCCGTCAGTGATATCAAAAAGTCTTGATTTTAATTTATATTGGGAAAAAGTTGTGTATAAAGTTGTTGATTTTGGTGATTTCAAACTTTCCAAAAGTTCTTTTGAATTTTAAGTATCCACGTCTGATTCACACCACTTCTTGAATATATAGTTGCACAGCACTCTTGACGTTTTTCCTTCACTACTGTCAGTATCTTAGTGAGG
>NW_026928281.1:0-7500 GCF_032062105.1 Saccostrea cuccullata | reverse complement strand
GTATTAATAGCTCTCAGCAGTATGTATCAGCATATGAAGTTTGATAAATATATTTTGAATTGTTTACTCAAAACTGATTTAGACATTAATTTTAGAAAAGTGAGGTCAAGGTCACAGGAAAGGTCAAGGTAAAAAAGAGTGAAGTATTGTAAAGCTTACATAAGTATGTATCATCATGTAAAGTTTCATTACACAACTTGAATGGTTTCTTTAAAATAAAGCTAAACAGTAATTTAAGGAGGCTAGGGGGTCAACAAATTATTTTTTTATTAACCACCGGTTATAACTTAAATTTGGGGATATGATATCTTAAGCCGTCAACTATCATTTGGCAAAAAAAAATTTCATAAATTTTAGTTTTAAAATTTGATCATTTTATCATTTTTATTATACCTTTATATGGAGCTCTTCTTCTAAAGGAGATCAAAATACTCTAAAAATGGCCGCAACCACCCAGCCTCTTTAAAGAAAAGTTACGTGAAGGTCAAAGGAAAAGTCAAAGTCAAAAAATATTGCTGCAGTTGGATATTTACATCAGTATGCATTAACATATGAACTTTGATAAAAATATCTAGAAAGTTTCTTTGAGCCCAATGGAAAGACAGATGGAAGGGTGGAGGACGGACATGACAAAAACTATACATGTATTCCTAATCATGGTGTGGCATAAAAAACTTGAATCTACATTATATGACGATGTTTCCATCTATCAAGATTATACAAGCAAATTCAAAGAATTGTGGTCCTCTGCTTTCTGTGATTTAGTGAATGGGATGCCATAATTTATGGCATATTATGTCATTGAATATGCACCCATATCATATATCAATTTTTGAAAATTAGGTCAAAGGGGTAAAATCATAGCATGTTCTGAAACATTTTGTTGCAGGTAATGTACATGTCAAATATAAAAGTCATATCTCTTTTGAATCAAAATTTATATATACAATATACTATTTTTGAAAAGTAGGTTAAACTTCTAGGTCAAGGTCACAGAGTCAAAAGTAATGATATATTTAGAAAAGTCTTTTCACATGTAATAAACATGTATAATTTGAATGCCCTTTCTTTTCTCTTTCAAATTGATCAATTTAAAATGTTATTTTTTGGAAAGTAGGTAAAACTTTAAGGTCAAGGTCTCACTTGGGTTAAAAAATCATCGTATATTTAGAAAGTTTTGTGGTAATGTACATGTGAAATAGGAAAGCAGTATCTCTTATTATTCAAAAGTTATGACCAAGGTTAAAGCTGTCAATAAAATGTACAAACTGACAGACAAATGAGATTTAACGTCCCCTCCCTTTCCCCAAAACGGGGGACAATAATGCCCTTGCTGTTCTTGAGAAGAAGATTTATGATGGAAAAAATCCCCTGCATATTTCTTAACGCAAATCAATATTGTGTTTTTATGTCATTTTGTTTGTTATTAAACATCCCTCTCAGGAATTTTTCACTCATATGGAGACACCACCACTTGAAAAATAATGAGGACAAGTTAGATTTGAGGTCAACATTCATTTTAGGAGTTTTCAACCATTAAGACATAAAGAAATATTAACTCGATCCTTCCCCTCACCCCTTCCCAGACCCCTGTTTGTTTATGTATGCAAACTACTACCTGTATTACATTAAAAAAAAAATTATACAAATAGTTTAATGTGGTCCATCTCTGAATGATTTTCATTCCTATTCTAGGCCGCCGCCAGAAGATAAGTTGACACAAATTCATGAAAAAAATGTCAAGTAATCTTATCATTGATGCACTTTTATTTAATTTAATGCAGTCATATTGTGAACATTTCCAGCTCATTAGGAGTGGGAATGACCTCCAGGGGTTAATTCATAACCTTTATACCATTAAATTTACATAACATAATAACACAAGAAACAAAATTATGGAGAGTCAAATGGAAAAACTTTCCAACTATTAAGGAGTCACATGATCATTTGTCATTACAGGGACAGGGAGTGGATTGGCTGATCGCCCTCTCACCCCCCCCCCCCCTTGGAATTTGCAGGACTATAATATATACTGGAGGAAATAAAAATGACTTTGTATGCCCTAAGTGTCCCTCCACCTTAGAAAACAGACCCAAACATAACTTCTTTTTTTTTAGCTTCTCAGGAAATTCTGGTATGGAAACCCCCCTCCGTCCCAGTCCCAGAAAAAAATCCTGGATCTTGTAACTGAATGTAACGTTGATAACGGGGGATAACTCTTCAGAATGTCAAAGCATCGGATGACCTTTGATCCTTTAAACTTGAACCTAACCGTTTGCATTTCAGACTATTTTACCCAAATCTATACCAAAACTTTGTACTTACCGATTGTCATTATTTAGGTCCTGTAATCTTCATGAAATATAATCCAATTAAAACACAAATTGAAATAATTCCTATATGCAATGATGTGTATACCACACTAGTAGCCTACTGCACGTGCAGTGAAATCTAAAAATGATAATGCCAATGGTAAAACTAGTACTTAAGTTGGGTACGTGACGGAAGCCCAATGTGATGCAGGTGTTCAAATACATGTATAGTGCAAGAACAAATTGAAAATTATAACTTACGAAAGATGTTTTATCTTAACTTTCCATCTAGGCCTATTTTCAAAAACAGGCAAATTAGGTGTGTTTGTGTGTGTGTGTTGATGGGAGAGGGGTGGGGGTTGACTTTTATGGCAGCTTTCAAGAAGTTTAGAACTGCCTTGTCAAATATAAATAAACTTTGCACATTTTGAAAAATTCATCAAAAACTCTTTACACTAATTTGAATAATATTATTTGTTGATTTATAGATATGAGAAAATAGATTTAAAAAGTTCCAATTATGTGCCAAAAATTTATAACCCCCTCCCCCCCCCTTTATCAAACCTTATTTATATCATTAATTAATTCTGTTGTTTAATTCAGACTAGTAATGAATTAAGGATATGAAATACTTATTAGATGGAGGCCCATGGGTCACATGGTCACCTGAGCTTATTATGCTCAATTTGATAAAACATGTAATATGTAAATTATTGAATTATATTGACTTTTTCCTTGGTAAAGCCCAATATGAAGAAGTGTGCATTTAGAGGCAAACACCTTAGTGCGGGTATTACTGTCTCATGACAGCATCTAGTCTAAAATGTTTTCGCACAATGCACAAATGGCCATGATACATGTACATGTAAATGTCTTTGAGCCTCCGTCTTAGAAGAACTAGAATTCCAAAAAAAAAAAAATTAAAAACGTTCTTAACACTGTGTACTAAAGCGCTCTACTTACAGTATAATTTTAAATAGGAAAAGTGATCTGCCCTAAGAGGAAAAAAATGTAAAAGTTAATTTTACAGTGAATTACATAATGTGTAAAAGACATATTTTTAGCATTATATAAGTCCTAGAAGAAGTAATTGAATCTATTATTTTCATTTATTTTCCCGATTTACATGCAGTTAACCAGCAGCGATTTCTGCTCTCTTATAGTCCATTGTCTTTGAACATTTTTCTTGCAGAAATAATGCAGGCACCCTGTGTCATAAATGAATGAAAAAGTATCAATATGGACACTTTCCTTTGAAACTTTTTCCTCCAAGTTCAAAAAACAGTTTATGTTCGTGTTTAACGCTTCCTTAAAAGTGGTAAAATTATAATCCTTTTATTTTTACAATGACATGTTTATAGTCCCTGGGACCTCAAGAAGAGGTCTTCATGAAGAGTCATAAATTTTCGGATCCGTTTCTTTTTTCATACACAAACTATAATATGTTGGTTATTGCATATCTATCGAAATGATTATTTTAGAATTGTTAATTGTGTCATTGTGCATATACAAGACGTTTAATATACATTATTTATTGAAATTGAGGCATTGCACCCCTTCCATTGGAGCTATAAATCGTGTTTTGTACCCACAAAGGTGCTTGTAAAGACTTAATTCTTTTTAGTGCTTCTCTTACATGTACATATTGATTTAAGATCTGTCTTTATAAAACAGCGTTTCCTCTGATTTTTTGTTGCGTTTGAATGAACTACTGAGATCGAAAACAGTTCATAAACACCATATTTCACCTTAATACATTGTTGTATTATTGTATGATATACAGTGACGTTTTGTTTCTTCGGATTCTTGTTAAAAAATATTCTAGCTCACAATAGGGTAAACCATCACCTAACCTTTTTTTTCACTCAGACCCCTGAAAAGAGTATAATATATTATTGAATTATAATTATAGTTCTATATGGGATAACATGCCCTACACATGACACATTTCTAAAAAGAGGTAAATTATTGACAAACAAGTTGATAAAACAAGATTTTTAGCAGTCTCCCTTAAAGTCATCATTTCGTTACATGTAGTCCAGGACGGATTTTTCCGTTTATACCTGATAATGACAAGGGGCACAAGGTGAGTATGTCTGTTCGACAGGGAGTGTACAATCCTCCATGGTGTCCGATCCCACCTCTGAATTTTTATAGGTCCGTGTTTGCTCTGCTCCTATTTTGTATTATTAGATGGATTTTTGTTCTTGAATACTATTCGTTATGTTGGGATGTTTCATTCAAGTATTTTGTTTAAAAGCTTTCTCAATTAACCTTACAGCCAATGCTCCTTAAAATATTCCTTTAAAAGTTCGTATGGCCCAATGAAATACAACTGTGTCAAGACAGATGGTTACTGGAATGTTTTCGCAGGATCACAAAATGGAATAGTCAATCATTGGGACACAAGGTTTACCAACGACCCTATCCAAGTAAGCTTTATTTCAAATCTGCAACAAATTTTGGTCTCATTTAAGATAATATTTTCAAATTTATTTTAAAGAAATATTGAGTTTTAGCAATACCGCAATCTATGTAAGCAGTGCTTTTCTACTTAGATTTTTAAGCTAGTAATGTATGAAATAATTATAAGGAAAATGCACTTAAAACACATTTGCAAGCAGATATACTTGATCCATTCTTAAAAAAATAATACATTTTGCAAATAAACTTCGAAATGGGTGCACCAAACTTCGTTTCTTCTCCTTTATCAACAATAAATTATATACAAGATGATGTCCCTAAACCTTATTAAGATGTCATCATATAGTAAATATTGAACATTAGATTAAAAGTCTACTTCAATTTTGTGTTAACAGCCATGAAATATGATAAACATGAGTAATGATAGCGTTTTCGGTTGGCGGATGTAAGCTACTGGCAAATTTTGATAAACTGCTGACATCGGTTTTCAAAGTGGGAGAGGCCAGCCAGAGAATTTTTTTTACTTACTTGTAAAAGTTGACAAGCAAACAAAAAAAAAAAGAAAGAAAAAATTGCCAGAACTCAAAAATCATTTTTTTTGGGGGGGGGGGGGGGGGGGGGGGGGGGGGGGGGGGGGGGGGGGGGGGGCTAGTAGGCCAACTTTTTTCAATGCCAACTTCCTTTCACTTCCAATAGTATACAATACTACTTCTTCATATCTCTTTACTCTGGTAAGAAGGGGGGGGGGAGGCAACCAACCTTTCAATGGACATTTTCAATAGTAAAGGCACCCCCACCCCTTATTGCTACGTGCCTGAATTGACAACAAGCAATCGTTTACCTATTTCATAAAAGTTATCACCGAATTATTTAATCAAACCTTTATTAAACGACATTCGATCCTCATATCTAAAGTCTTAAACTTTTTTTGCCAAGTATATTTTTAGTTTCTACATTCATGGCTTAATTAAAATTCAAATCAAAAAATGGGGGTTTATTCGCTTCTTTTGGCACTACAGTACATTTGATATGACCTTCTTGCACTGAAATTTGAGTCTGAATTAAAAATTAAATTTTTGACGTTTTCTCACCAATATTTTTATCCAATTAAAGCATGAAACAAAATGAGTTCCAAGTTTGTTTAAAAAAGGACACTTAAAAATTGTGACTAAGAAAAAAGTTTCAAAGTGCTTCGCATAATCAATTATTTGACCTTTCTGCACTAATAAAACAGTGATTTTCTGGCATTGAAAATTTAATAAGCAAGAAAATTATTTTAAAGTCTTAAACTTTTTCTAATTTTAAGCAAATAGGTCAAATTTATCTTGAATATTTAGAAAAGAATACCAAAATGTGGGGGTATATGATGAAAATTTTCAGATATTACTAAAAAAGTGTCAATTTTACGTTAAAATTGGCTAAATTTTTTCCCGGATTTTCAGAACATATTGACTATACTTGTCACACTTTATTGATAGAGTACAAAAGAAATAATTTCATAGATATTTCAGAACCAGCATAACACATTTCACTGCAAAAAACAGATTAGTGTGCAACCAGGATCGAAAAATAGGAATCCAAAATTAACAGTACTGTTATAGTTCAAAATGGAAAAACTGATCATTTTAGTCTGTCAGTAAAAACTACTATTCATAACAACTGTAACAATATATTTTCTTTTGGAACTGGTAACTTTATTTAAATTCAATTTATGCTTGCATAGGATTTTTAGGATGATTATCCTATAATGTATATAGTGTATATAGTCAAAATAAATTCACTTGAAGGTTTTCAAATTTGATTATTTTTCTTTCCAGACCTTGGAGTTAGGAAGAGGCATATTGACAGTCATTGGTCCAGATTTTAGGAAACGTAAAGAGGACAGCCCCATTTTTTCATTGGGGTTTGATTGCAAAGGAATCTATGCAGCCCTAGCTCAAAATATCAAAATCATCGATTACAGTGTACCTACCTTAAACACTAACCAGAAAAGTTGTCAGAAAACAATATGCTTGATATAAGCAACTTTTCTCCAGGAAACTGTTCAATGACAATGAAGAACTGAAGTTTTCAGTTACTTGGGGGGATAGACTATATTTGAAATTTAAATTTTATACGAATTTTGTTATGTACTGTGTATATTTGCTAACTCGTATTTCATCAGCGCCAACCGTCTCTTCAATAAAAATGGAACTCCTGTTTTTGGTCATCAATAAAATGATTTGGCGAAGAATTTTAAAATTTCTGATTCTACTTGATATTAAACGGAGTCTAGAGTTTCTCATTGAACAAAACATTAATGCAAAAAGTAATTGTATTGGTAGATTGATTTATTGAATATTGTTTAAAGTCCCTCTCAAGAATTTTTCACGCAAATTGAGACGCCACCATTTGCCGGCGGAGAGCGGCAAATTTTGTCCTATACTCAGCACTCAGGGCCATTGAGCAGGGAAGGATCTTTTACGTGCAAGCAACTACTGCGACACGGGACCTCGGTTTATACGGTCTCATCCGAAAGACCAGTCTCCACGTCTCGCTGTTTGTATTGGTAGATTAATATTGTATTATGATGCTGAATCTATCAATCTACATATCAAGTGAATTTCTTTAGCTTCGAAACATCTTCGAATGTAATGCTGTTTTTTATATGTTGACTGGCACAAAATGCTTGTATCATACTAGCCACAAGGGTTTAACTGCAATATTACAACATATAATTTTTTATATTTTAAAACATAGTTTTACTGGTTAGAGTAATAGATGA